>NC_037676.1:110792713-110853638 GCF_003255815.1 Theropithecus gelada
GATCGTCCGGCACTCCCCAGTGAGATGAACCCAGTACCTCAGTTGAAAATGCAGAAATCACCGGTCTTCTGTGTCGCTCGCGCTGGGAGTTGGAGACTGGAGCTGTTCCTATTCGGCCATCTTGCTCCGCCCCCTTGAATTCAAATTTTAAGGGGTGAGAGTTTATAAAAGGGCAAAACAAGAAGAGGTTTTCAAAACCCAGAAGTGCTAGTGTTGCCATAAACAGTCTAGGTACCCTCAGAACTCCATATAACAGCACCCACAGATTCCATCACACTGACAATGGTGCATAACAATGACCACTACTGATGGTACATGGGTGAAATTCCATTTATATTATCTTATCAAGGCTATAGGGTAGATGTTGTCAGCTCAGTTCCTCAGATGCAGAGACAGATTCAAAGAGTGGAAATAACTTGCTGAAGATCCCACAACTGGTAATTTGTGGAGATGGGAGGCTGACACCAATGCATGTTTTTTTAACCACTATGTGCAATTAAAACACTGCAACAAACTAAATGTTATCCTCCACTGACATCACTTGAGATACTGTATACTCAGGGTGGTTTTAGAATTGAAGCTTGTGTTGAGTTCCTGCTCCACTATTTGTGGCTTTGGGCATCACTTAACCTTTCTGAACTCATTATGTTATATGCTTTCTGTAAAAGGAATAATGGCCTCTACCCCACAGACTTATTTTGGGAATTCTGTGACGTTACCTTAGTATTTTATAGTTTCGTATAAAGTAAACTTGATCATCTTAAAAGATAAAATTTTGAAATGAGAGGATGGGAATCTATTTGAATAAAAACAGTAATAAGAGACTTAAATTTCTTTCATAATCAGCTTTATGCTACATATTTCCTAGTGTCGAATTAAAAATTTTCCCCTTCCTTTCCTCTTATTGATTCACTTCACAAACATATATTAAATACTTACTGTACACCAGGCATGTTTTATGTGCTAAGAATACAAAGATTAAAGTAACATGGTATGTATATTGAAATTGCTTAAAAGTTTAGAATCAGAAATCAGAAATTTTCTCAAAATAGTGGCAGAAAAACTCTGGTGGTGTGGTTTTATTTTGCCAACCTCTCCTTTTACAAATGTTCTGCTTTCTACCTTCACAGAGAGAAAAAAACTAACCAACTCATAATTGTATTGGTCCTCTACTCCTTGTTTAGAAATAGTTAAATGTAAATGCTTTTAAATTAGTTTTGACTATATGTCAAGACCCTGTGAGAATATGTGCTCATTTATAGATAGACACTTCTGTCTACAAATTAGGTCCTTCCTAAATGCTGTGAAACATTTAGATCTTCAAAACTATTAAGATTGTTGTCTTTGGCTCCAGATAAGCAGAATAAGCAAACCCTTTTCTAAGTGGGCACTAGTTCTGCTGGCTCTTGTTGGCTTTTGAAGTTCAAGGAAGCTAGTAGTCTTAAAACAGCTTTTCCCAGAAACTGAGAACTTTCTAACAGGCTTCATTGCTTAATCTCCAGTATTTCTCCTAGGTGCAGATAACAGTGTTTCTATGTTGGCTGTGAATAGCCTTTAATGGTTTCCTGATTTGTGTTAATCTTTATACTTGTATATAATTAGTTATTTATCTACTCGTCTTAGCCCAACACTAGCCTTAATATATTAATATATATTTTAAGTATCTTTCACTCCTAAGTAATTGATCAGTTGCAAGTGCAAATAGAGTTTGAAAATGTATTTCTAATTTTCAGGGGGAAAGTTGATGGACTTTCCTATTGATTTACTAGTTTTGATGCTTTCCTCTAACCCAGTGGTTCTCAAACAGCCAGAATGTCCCCTGGATTTTTCTCTCAGGGGACTTTTGGCCATGTCTGGAGACATTTTTGGTTGTTACAACTGCTATTGCTGTCCAGTAGGTAAAGGCCAGAGATACTGCTCAATACCCTACACAGGGCAACTCCCTAAACCAAAGAATTATCAAATTCAAAATACCTATAGTGGTGACTTTGAGAAACTGTGTCTAATCTTTCTTATCTGAAAACTTTGGGAGACATAATAAGATTCTTCAAAGTTAATTCTTCCAGCCATAGTCAGATTTCCCAATGTCAGGATATGCATAGTCTTGACAATTTACTTTAGTTCATCAGCAAAGTGGGAGAACCAACAGCACCCCACCCGATGAATTTTATTATTCCAAAATAAAACAAATCAGAATTTTGACTTCCTTTTATAGATTCTCTTGCCTTTATTTTAAATATTGTCTGTGTATGGATGGGAATAACATCATAATCTATTCATCAAGATCTTTAAAGAGTTAACCTGGCCTTAGCCAGTCAGATAGAAAGGTAGCAGAATAATGAATGCAATAACTTACTGTTAAAGAATTTGGGTGACCCTTGTGAACTACTCACACTTTTTCCAGAAGCTTTTAAAGGTTTTCTCACATTAATACCTTTGCTTATACTATTCCTCTCTTCCTTAAGTATAAAAATTACATCCGTAACTGAAGGCCTGGTTGTCTGTAGATCACCTCAAGAAAAAGTGATCACTTCTTCCTTAAAGCAAATTTACGGATTCCAGAACTCTGTCTTCTGACATGTCAAAATAGATATGCAAATATATTCCTAACTATACATATCTTGTTTAAGGTATACATAGTCTCTTCAGCTAAATTTTAAACATTTCAATGGTAGGACACTCTATTTTATATCTTTCATTTTTCTCATAACACCTATTTACTGAACATATAATTAATAGGCATTGAGTATATTTGGATTGGTCAGCCATATCTACGTGTTTTCCTTTTCTATGGAATTAAAGACCATAGTAAAGATAAAGGTATGTAAACCTTTATTATTCTTTAACTGTATACGAACTGTGTGTCTATAATGTGCTGAATGAAATTATTCATTGTTCCTTCTTATTTCATTATCCCTCAAATGCCATGTTTTAGATTATTTCATTATATTTTAAAGTACCAGAAAAAGATAGAGATAATGTATTAGCTAAATGTAGGAAGACAGAGAGAGAGCCATACTTACTTAAATTAACCTATCTAGTATATTTTAAAACATTTAGATTTTCTACATAGTTTTCCCACAGAACGTTCTGTCTTGTTAATGAAAACTCTGGGGGAGAGAGGTGGAGGGTGAGAGGTGAAGAAAGATAAGAATTTGGATGTGTTTTTCTCACAGGGCAGCCAGTGGTGGGAGACTTTGACCTAGACCCCTAAAGCTTATCTTGCATATTTGTTAATCATGTGGAAGAGGGAACATACAGATTTTTAAACTGTTAACCACAATTCAAACCACACACGTGAAAGGATAGGAATGGAACGTGAAAGCAAGGCTCCAAGTTTTTCAATTCTGCATTTGCTTTTTTAAAAAACTTTTCCTGTGTTCATACCATAAAGAACAAATCAACATGTGATGAGGTAAACATTCTATATAGTCATCCGATGAGATCACAGTTAAATACTAACATATTTCTTTCCAGTATTCCCTTGAAAGTGTTTGCATCTATTGCTTTCCAGTTCACAAGTAGCTTTGCTCTTCCCTTCTTGGTACTAAAAATTATCTTGGACCATTCTAGATTTTCTTTTCCAAACAAAACACAAAATTATGTATTGCAGATGTGAATTCTTTAGATTAAACATAGGATCATAGTTTAAGGTTTAAAGATAAGGTATAGCAATCAAAATGTTTGCAGAGTATACTTTATCAAATATATATCATTTAATATCCCCAATGTGCCTACCCTGTCGCCTACTATGCAAAATAATTCTTGTTGTTGTCTTGCTCTTGAGAAAATCTATTTATTTTCAAGACTCTCTACCCAATGTTAACCTGCAAGCAAGCTTAATGTTCCTATAGGGATGGTCGAATATGCCTAAAAAAATTATATTTAGAAAATACCAATTATGTCTTTTCTCAAACAAATACATTCCTTAAATACAGGAACAGTATGTAAGGGGTACATAGTAAGTCAAGCATACTTCATATAAACTTTAAGTATACTCCAAATACATAATCAGTGTATAACTGAATCACTGAATAATGTAGATAATTGACTTGACCTTACGACCTGGTTTACTGACCCAGAATTGGGATCATTTCTATTAAACAACAATTCAGCATCTCATTCAGGCTTCTTAATTAGATTCATTGATGACTCAAGACAAATGTCTTTTAAAATGATAACTTGTCCACTATCCTGTTGTTTGTATTACAACTATTTTCTACACTATTTACATTATTACATTATTTCTAATACTTTTATTTTCTATAAAACATGATTTTGTTTGTCCCTAGATTGGAAAAAATCCAGAATGCTATTGTGTGATTCAAAATAAAATCATAAAATTCTGCTCTGAATGTGCCTCTTACAATTCAGAATTTTGTCATATTATGAACCTCTTAATTTCATTAGATTTAGTATCATTTTGTTGGCTTACATATGTAGCAAAAGCCTAGAGAGATACCTGATTCCTAGATGGGCTGGTTGTAGTATTAATGTTTGCCATGTAACAATCATGTTTAAATTAGCTGCTTGCGCTGTGTAAGAGCAAGTCATTTATTGGTGCCTCATCAAATGTGCATTATTTTCCCACTGCTTTTCATAAGATTTCAGCAGCTGAGGGTGTGATGGCTGTGGAGGTGGGCTGGGCGAGTGACCTGAGGACTGGAAAATCATTGACAATCTGATATGGAAGATGGTTACACACAACGTTATCATTCTTCCTGGCTCTTAAGTGAAGATAAGAGGCTATGGCAGTGAGATTTCCATTTGTTGAAATGTATGCTATAAAAATTCCATGTTTTTTTGCTAGACCCTATCTATCTATCTATATATACAACCTGCCCATTAGTCACCTCATACATTTTATCAACACTTCATACTTCATTTTCTTCCTTTGACCTCAGGAAGATTCCCAAGTCATTCTAAAGCCCATTAGTATCTCTGAACACTCACAAGAAATCCATAAATGATTTCTTAATGGTCATTACTAAACAAGATTAGCTGATTTTGGATTGGCTAGAAGTCATTTTGTGGAGACTTAAAAAAAATCTTTAATATGCAAATTCTCTTGTTCTCTTTTGTTAATACTATCATCTTTCCTTTGAATGTATAAAAATAATTCAAAATGTATAAACAGTGTGCCATCTGGGGAATGATCTATGATCTATAGTGATGTGGGAGATAGTATGACATAGAAACATAGGATTTAGAATAATAAAGAAGGAATCCAAATCCTTGCTTCACCATATTTGAGTTGTATGCTTTAAGTAAGTCACCTGTAAAGTAGGGATAATGCTAATCATGATCTCCTATGGTTGTTGTAAAGAAAAAAATGAGTATGTACAATGTGCAAATTCCATTTTCATTCTCCATTATTACTTGGGTTTTTAGAGAGGAGGAGGTTGCAAAACTGCTATAGTTTACAACCAGAGTGAGGAATCTCAGATTGACCTCCCTCCTCCCACACTGCCAGATGGTCCCTTGAATAAAACAAGCTGTAGACAAAGGACTCCGTCATATGGTATCTAGCTCCTGTGGGCACCTGTGCCATCTGGGGAATGATCTATAGTGATGTGGGAGATAGTATGACATAGAAACATAGGATTTAGAACAGTACAGAAGGAATCCAAATTCCTGCTTCACCATACTTGAGTTGTGTGCTTTAAGTAAGTCACCTGCAGGGATAATGCTAATCATTATCTCCTATGGTTGTTGTAAAGAAAAAAAATGAGATAACAAATTAAAATTTCTAGCACAGTGCCTGTTACACAGTAAGCACTCAATAAAGTTTAACCATTACTCTTATGTCTGCTTCTGTACTCAAGAAATCACATTGAGAAGACTTCTCACACTCAAAGGGGAGGAACCTTTCACAATGTGGTCACTAAAGGAATACAGAAAGAGGGTTAAGAAAAAATACCCTAAATGAGAGACCAGAATCTTCACTGAGACCCATAGTGAGGGGAATGATGCTGATTATTGGGGCTTATTAAGAGTCAAATTGTCATGCATGATGGCTCATGCCTTTAATCCCAGCAGTTTGGGAAGCTGAGGCAGATGGTTGGCTTAAGGTCAGGAGTTTGAGACCAGCCTGGGCAATATGGTGAGACCTTGTCTCTACTAAAAATACAAAAAAATTAGCTGGATATGGCAGTGCATGCCTGTAATCCCAGCTACTCATGAGGCTGATGAGGCAGGAGGATCACTTGAGTCTGGGTGGCTGACATTGTCCCGACATGGTGACATGGTGCCACTGCATTCCAGCCTGGGTAAGAGAGCAAGACTCTGTCTCAAAAATAAAAAAATAAATAAAATAAAATAAAATAGTCAAAAGCAACTTTACAAATAAAGACTCAGAAATGGCTTGCAGTTTGGCTCTCTGAGTTATGCTCAGTATCATCACTTGGTACATTAGTTGATAGTCTGGTCTATAGTGGAAGTTGACCTAGGTTGCAATACTCCTGGTTAGAAGCTGTAGAGTTATCTCTCACCAATTTATCACTTTCTTGAATGTATATAAAAAACTTTTGTCTGTATTCACACTCAACCTAGAACATTTCAGGGACCAAATGTGTAGGTTCTTGTCCCGCAAAAATTCAGTTCTCTGTAGACACCAACTAAGTGTCCTGTAATTGAATTTGATTTTGATACTATCTACCTGGAGTTAGTGCAGCGTCCTCTGTGTCGCTGCAAAGGACATGAACTCATCCTTTTTTATGGCTGCATAGTGGTATATGCATGGTATCCACGTTGTATATGTGCCACATTTTCTTTATCCAGTCTATCATCAATGAACATTTGGCTTGGTTCCAAGCCTTTGCTATTGTAAATAGTGCTGCAATAAACATATGTATGCATGTGTCTTTATAGTAGAATGATTTATAATCCTTTGGGTATATACAAAGAAATGGAATTGCTGGGTCAAATGGTATTTCTGGTATTTCTGGTTCTAGATCCTTGAGAAATTGCCATACTGTCTTCCACAATTGTTGAACTAATTTGCATTCCCACCAACAGTATAAAAATGTTTTTAGTTCTCCACATCCTCACCAGCATCTGTTGTTTCCTGACTTTTTAATGATCGCCATTCTAACTAGCATGAGGTGGTATCTCATTGTGGTTTTGATCTGCATTTCTCTAATGACCAGTGATGATGAGATTTTTTTTTTCATGTTTCTTGGCCACATAAATGCCTTCTTTTGAAAAGTGTCTGTTAATATCCTTTGCCCACTTTTTAATGTTTTTTTTTTTTTTCCTTGTAAGTTTGTTTAAGTTTCTTGTAGACTCTGGATATTAGACCTTTGTCAGATGGATAGATTGCAAAAATGTTCTCCCATTCTGTAGATTACCTGTCCATTCTGATGTGCTAACTAGAATAACTAGTTTAGAGAAGAACATAAATGACCTGATGGAGCTGAAAAACACAGCATGAGAACTTCACGAAGCATACACAAGTATCAATAGCCAAATCAATCAAGTGGAAGAAAGGATATCAGAGATTTAAGATCAACTTTGAAATAAGGTGTGAAGACAAGATTAGAAAAAAAAAGAATGAAAAGGAAAAAGCAAAGCCTTCAAGAAATAAGGGACTATGTTGAAAGACCAAACCTACGATTGATTGGTATACCTGAAAGTGACAGGGAGAATGGGACCAAGTTGGAAAACACACTTCAGGATATTATCCAGGAGAAATTCTCCAATCTAGCAAGACAGGCCAACATTCAAATTCAAGAAATACAGAGAACACCACTAAGATGCTCCTAGAGAAGAGCAACCCCAAGACACATAATTGTAAATTCTCCAAGGTTGAAATGAGGGAAAAAGTGTTAAGGGCAGCCAGTGAGAAAGGTCAGGTTACCTACAAAAGGAAGCCCATCAGACTAAGAGTGGATATCTCTGCAGAAACCCTACAAGCCAGAAGACAATGTGGGCCAATAATCAACATTCTTAAAGAAAACAAGTTTCAACCCAGAATTTTGTATCTGGTCAAACTAAGCTTCATAAGCAAAGGAGAAATAAAATCTTTTCCAGACAAGAAAATGCTGAGGGATTTTGTCACCACCAGGCCTGCCTTACAAGAGCTCCTAAAAGAAGTATTAAATAGGGAAATAAAAAACTAGTATCAGCCACTGCAAAAACACACCAAAATGTAAAGACCAATGACACTATGAAGAAACTGCTTCAACTAATGTGCAAAATAACCAGCGAGCATCACGATTACAGGATCAAATGCACACGTAACAATATTAACCTTAAATGTAAATGGGCTAATCAAAATACACAGACTGGCAAATTGGATAAAGATTCAAGACCCATTGATGTGCTGTATTCAGGAGAGGCATCTCACATGCAAAGACACACATAGGCTCAAAATAAAGGGATGGGGGAATATTTACCAAGCAAATAGAAAGCAAAATTAGCAGGGGTTACAATCCTAGTCTCTGAGAAAATAGACTTTAAACCAATGAAGATCAAAAACACAAAGAAAGGCATTACATAATGGTAAAGGGATCAATGCAACTAGAAGAGCTAACTATCCTAAATATATATGCACCCAATACAGGAACACCCAGATTCATAAAACAAGTTATTAGAGACCTACAAAGAGACTTAGACTCCCACACAATAATAGTAGGAGACTTTAACACCCCCTTGTCAATATTAGATCAACGAGAAAGAAAATTAACAAGGATATTCAGGACTTGAACTCAGCTCTGGACCAAGAGGACCTAACAGACATGTACAGAACTCTCCACCCCAAATCAATGGAATATACATTCCTCTCAGCACCACATAGCACTTATTCTAAAATCGACCACATACTTGGAAGTAAAACACACCTCAGCAAATGCAAGGAAATCATAACAAACAGTCTCTCAGACTACAGTGTAATCAAATTAGAACTCAGGATTAAGAAACTCACTCATAATGGTTGAACTAATTTACAATCCCACCAACAGTGTAAAAGTGTTCCTATTTCTCCACATCCAGTTCAACCATTATGGAAAACAGTATGGCGATTCCTCAAGGATCTAGAACTAGAAGTACCATATGACCCAGCCATCCTGTTACTGGGTATATACCCAAAGGATTATAAATCATGTTGCTATAAAGACACATGCACACGTATGTTCATTATGGCACCATTCACAATAGCAAAGACTTGGAATCAACCCAAATGTCCATCAGTGACAGACTGGATTAAGAAAATGTGGCACATATACACCATGGAATATTATGCAGCCATAAAAAAGGATGAGTTTGTGTCCTTTGTAGGGACATGGATGCAGCTGGAAACCATCATTCTCGGCAAACTATCACAAGAACAGAAAACCAGACACCACATGTTCTCACTCATATGTGGGAACTGAACAATGAGATCACTTGGACTCAGGAAGGGGAACATCACACACTGGGGCCTATTATGGGGGCGGGGAGGGATTGCATTGGGAGTTATACCTGTTGTAAATGATGAGTTGATGGGTGCTGACGAGTTGATGGGTGCAGCACACCAACATGGCACAAGTATACATATGTAACAAACCTGCACGTTATGCACATGTACCCTAGAACTTAAAGTATAACAATAAAAAATAAATAAATAGATAGATAAACTCACTCAAAACTGGACAACTACATGGAAATAGTGGATATTTACTAATAATGAGTTATTTACTGGGTAAATAACGAAATTAAGGCAGAAATAAAGAAGTTCTTTGAAATTAATGAGAAAAAAGAGACAATGTACCAGAATCTATAGGACACAGCTAAAGCAGTGTTAAGAGGGAAATTTATAGCACTAAATGCCCACATCAGAAAGCTGGAAAGATCTGAAATTGACACCCAAACGTCACAATTAAAAGAGCTAGACAAGCAAGAGAGGGACAAATTCAAAAGCTAGCAGAAGACAAGATATAACTAAGATCAGAGCAGAACTGAAGGAGATAGAGACATGAAAAATCTTTCAAAAAATCAATGAATCCAGGAGATGGTTTTTGGAAAGATTAACAAAATAGATAGACCGCTAGCTAGACTAATGAAGAATAAAAGAGAGAAGAACCAAATAGACAAAATAAAAAATGATAAAGGAGATATCATCTCTGATCCCACAGAAATACAAACTACCACCAGAGAATACTATAAACACCTCTGTGCAAATAAACTAGAAAATCTAGAAGAAATGGAAAAATTCCTGGACCCATACACCCTCCCAAAACTAAACCAGGAAGAAATTGAATCCCTGAATAGACCAACAACAAGTTCTTAAATTGAGGCAGTAATTAATAGTCTACCAACCAAAAAAAGCCCAAGACCAGACAGACTCACAGCCAGAGGTACAAAGGGGAGCTGGTACCATTCCTTCTGTTTTCCAAACAATAGAAAAATAGGTACTCCTCCCTAGCACATTTTATAAGACACTTCTAATTTAAAACATTGAAATAAATGTGAGCTGTATATACATTGAAGAAAGATTAATAAAAACAATTTTTTTATTTAAATAAAAATTATTCAATCTTAATTATTAAATAATTAAGAATCATTAACACAATTATTCCAGTTCCATGTCACAGGAGTCATGAGTCTATCCTAGCAGCTCAGGACACAAGGCAGGAACCAGCCCTGGACAAGACCCCATTTCATTGCGGGGCACACTCACTCACTCACTCACATACACCCACACTCACTCATACCGGGACCAAATCGACATGGAAATTCACTTCATGTGCACATTTTTAGAATGTGGGAAGAAATTGAAGTCCTGAAGAAAACCCAATTTGACATGGGAAGAACAAACACTACATGGACAGTGGCATGGGCTGGGAATAGATTCTTTTTTTCCCATCGGTGTTATCATGAATGGTATTGAACAAGACCACCAGGTTATTCCAGGACCTGAGGTACTTTGTTATGGCAGCTCTAGCAATCTAACACAGTTGCTTAATAGAAAGTGTCCTGAAGTGGTGTTGGTGAGGACATGGGTGCTGCAGGTAGTGTAGTGTGAAGGAATCTAAGACCCTTAGGTTACTCAGCCTTGGGCACAGCCTCCAAGCCCGAAAGGACATTGCCAGTTTGAATGTGGTTTGATTCTGTTAGGTCACCTGTGAAAAACAGGATTGTACAACTTTGCCCTCCTTTAGCCTTCCAAGAATTTTTGAAGCATGGTGAGAATAACTCTCCCATTTGCTTTCTGCTTGGTGTCAAAAGCACACTCAAAACACCCAACATATTTAGGTAGAGACTCGTATTTGGTTTGAGGCTAATGGGAAGAAGCAGCTATGAAACTTACTTCTGATTTATCTTCTTTTCCTTGTAAATTGGTTTAAGTTCCTTAAAGATGCCAGATATTAGGCTTCGTCAGATGGATAGTTTGCAAACACTTCTGCCCATTCTGTAGGTTGTCTGTTTACTCTGTGAATAGTTCCTTTTGCTGTACAGAAGCTCTTAAGTTCCCATTTGTCAACTTTTGCTTTTGTTGCGATGGCTTTTGGTGCCCCTTCTTTTCCTTATTCCTCTATTTTTGTAGATCAATATCAGATGTTAGAAAACATCAAATAGAAATGTTTCTACTTTTGTTTTGACCAATACAAGTCACTGGGGGTGTAGATAGTTAGATGAAATTAATTAATACCATATTCATTCCAAGCTGTTATTTATCAGACATTTATTGAGCCCTTACTATAAGTCAGGCATTGTGCCCAATTGACATTAGAGCTTCAATGCAGGTAAGATTTTGTTCCTACCCTCATGGGAGTCTTACCATTTCAACTGGGAGGCAGGTGAGTAAACAGAAGGATACGGTAGAGATTAATAGTTACAGAATAACTCAGTGATGCTATAAGAATGCACAGGAAGGATGTTATCCCAGCCGAGAGGGTATTAGAGAGGCTGTGACAGGCTTCAAACTGTAGATGATGCAGGATATGTGAATGAATTTTTTCAGGAAGATTAAGTATAGAGGAAAGGAAAAAGAATGGATGGTAACTAGAGAGTATGATAGGACAGAAAAAATGCTATCTTTAAGAAAGAAGAGGTAACAACACTGTGTTGCATACTAAAAATTTGCTAAGTGGATTGTTCTTATGTTGTTTTCTTGTCACAAATAACAATAACAAAAACAATTTGTACTCTATTTTCTTGAATTGTTCCACATTTACCAATCACAATGTATATATCATTAGAAAATGCAATGATGTTATAAATTTTAAAAGATGAGAAATTTATAGAAAATTAATTTATTTAAATAAACCTCTAACCACTATTTCAAGGACCATGATTAAATAAAAATTACCTAAGAAAAAAAGAAATAAGTGAATAGTCACATGAAGTAGAAAATGAACAAATTTGGGAGTTAGGATTCATTCACTCATTCAATGAACATTTATTGTTCATTGTTAGATTAACATGTTAATATGTTAGATTAGTCATTTTGGATTTCATGGAAAAGGCCTAGGTCTGCCTCTTGGCTGTGTCATTTTCTTGCTGTGTGGTTTCTGAGTAAGTCAGTAACCTAATGTGAGAGTCTCTGACCTCAATTGCCTTATTTACAAAATGAGAATTGGACCAGGATCACTCTCAGTTCTAAAATGATTCTCTGATGAACATTAAGAAGAATGTGTTCTTCTGGTTTGCATGAGTAAAATTTAAGGTTGGTTCATTCTAATTCAGAATGCCTCGGGCCCAGAGTGTACAAAGTTAATGATTCCCTACTGGAAAGAAGAGTGTTCAAATAATGGTCCCATTAGGCAGTAATCCTCTTATTTCAGAGTAATAAAAAAAACACACATTTATGACTTGCATGAAATAAAAACCTCAAGCGTTGGTTGTTTCTGTGAAAAATCTGTCATCTCTGTGCAAAGTGGTTTGCACTCAGAGGATTACTGTAATAATCGGTGACTTTTTTTTCCCATCATTTCATACTCGTTCTTTCCCCAAGAAACAATGGGTTTTTTTTTACATTTCTTTATGAGCCATCATTACTCAATTGTGAAAATACTAAGTTTTGAAGGGCAAGAACCATCACTGGCTCAGGAGAAATTTATCAAGCAAATAAAAAATTTGTGCTGCTATCTCTTCCCTGTCTGATTAGGCTAAGCATCTCTCCTTTCTTTTTCTACCTGAATCTCAGCTGTCTTTTCATTTAGGTTGGTCGGTAATGAATAACTGATACTTATACACTAGTAATTACGAACTTAAGATTTGATCTCATGTATCCCTTATGAGAATCCACGATGGATATACCATTATCCCTTTTCACAGATAAGGAAATTGAGACTCCGAGATATTGGATAACGTTCCCAAGACCATATAACTAGTGAGTGCCCGAGCTGGGATTGGAACCAAGTCTTGTTTATCCTCCAGTCCTTGTTTTTATCCATCTTACTATGTTCTGTCTCTCTGGAAGATTTAGCTGGCTCCCCAGTGAGCATGCTTATGGAATTGTTAGCATCAATACCGATTTCCAAAGCTCATGCTCTCTAATGGATCTTAGCCATGCTCCTTGCCTTATTTCAGTGGTGATCACACTCGTGTAAAGATTTGGGGCAACTAAACCTCTTCTGCTGGCCTTGACATGAGGCATAAATTTTCTCATATATGCATTTTTAAGCAGTCAAGCATTATTTGGATAGGGCAAATATTTGGTATTTTATTTTATGTTGTTTCAATGGGAAAATTACTTTGCAGAAATCTTGAAGAAAAGCATCTTTCTCTAAAGGAAGTGAATATAAGCCAAAGACAGAAAAGCAATTTACCAAGTAGAAGATGACAAAAATTAGTGGCAAACTGAGGCTACTCACTGACATTTCCCATGGGCATCGAGAGAAGAGGCAGAGTGTGGGCACAGAACACAAAGCAGTCACCTGGAGTGTTTTTATGGCCATAGGACTTAACACTCTGGTTGGAAAATTGCAACTGAAACAGAATAACTGGAGAAGTCACAATAAAAAACTCTCCTCCCCGCCTCCATCCCAACAAAATGGCATTTATAGAATAGCAGCTGATGAAACAAGCTTAAAAGCAAGAAGAGAAAATCATGTTTTGGCACTGTAGAGTGAGTTGCTGGGCATGCTTTAACATTATTTAGTTTCTATGATTAACCAAATGCTACTCCTATTCCCCCTATAAATTACTCCTCCTCTCTCCCAACACTGTACATTAGCCTAAAATCCATGAATCATTTTGGAAAGACAGCTGTCCTGTGGGCCTGTTGTAACTTTCTGAGATGTCCTGCAGAATAAGGCTACCCACACCAGTTGGAAATTTATTCCGCTCTTTCCAAACCTTTTCCTTTGTTCATGGATGGCCTCTCCATTTCCCTCCTTTACTCTGGCGATGTGGCTGATTTTCAGGGGACCCTTCACTCTAAGAAAACCAAGAGCACTGCTCCTCTTTAGGCATGCGGGGAGTTTCCTCAACTTAACATTTAGGCATGTGGGGAAAGAGTTTCCTCAACTTAACATTGCAGGTGGCCTAGATTCAGGCCCCAGAATCTGGGTAGTGCCGATGAATCTGCACAATAATGTATTCACAGCATCAAGGAGCCTCCAGATTCTGCACTTCAGAGTGAAGAAGTCAGCATCACAGTCTGAGCAGTAGAGGTGATCTGAGAGGTTTCTGTCCTTCCCAAAGTAAATCTTACTCCCTGGCATGGAGGGCTATCAAGAAGATTCCCTTCCTACTTATTGTCACCTCCCATTATAGCTGGCCTTGAATATGCATTCATCTTCACCTCCAGTCCCGATTCTACAGTTTTCCAGTCCCATGCTGCCACAATTTCAAACATATCCTGGCCAAATCAAGTTCTCTGCCTTCACTACTCAAGTGGCCTCTCCCTAAATCTCTCCTGTATCTGTTAAAAAAGTAACCAACCCTTGACTCCTCCCTCAAATTTCTCTCCTCATCTTTTCAATATTAACTCAATTTAAACAACAACAAAACTCCAAAACAATTGCTTCTTCATCAATAGTATGGCTGGTCTTCGCTCATTTTTTTTTTTTTTTTCCTGTTACTGATGTTCTCCCAGGCTTTCCACTAGAGAGACTGAAATCATGTTCTTGCTGAGGCTGCTGCCTCCGATCTTTTATTCCTCTGATCCTTTCTGCATACCATAGAGTTATGTGCTTCTTAAGACAATGTTTTCCTTGGATTTCTCCTCTGTTCAGAAGCCTGAAGTAGGATCCAGCGTCTCTTAAATCAGCTCAAAATGCTTTGCTAGTTTTTTAGATGTTATAGAAAATATCTTCAAATTTACTAAATTTAATTTCTTGCTATTCTTTAAACACATCTTTAGAACAGACAAGACAATTCTCATTCACCTCACTGGCACTGGGTTAATTTTTAATATCATGTCTCTCCTCACCTAGAAGGTTTGCAAATAGACTTTCTGTTTAGCTGGAATCTATTCATTAAAACCAGAAATCTCAGCTTACGTCCCTTTTCTTGAAGTTTTCTATGACTATTCCAGTTTGCAACCTTGACTAATTTTTTTTACTACTTTGAATTTCTGTTAGTCTCTCTCTTCTGATTGAATGTTGTATTGCATTGTTCTTGAATACTTTAAGGACACTTAACCTCATCTTTGCAATTAGACTGTAAGCCCATTGAGGATCAGAGACTACTCTAAGTTCTTCTTCAAATAGACAGATTGGCTAATTTTTGTGATGTCCTTTCCTTGATTCCCCAATAAAAGATAAAATTTACTAAAACTTTTAAATAGCCCTTTGAAGTCTATGGAGCTCTTTCATATACATTATCTTTAAACCAGAAAGTCCTACTGGAATTTTATTACTTTATATTCTTAATCAGGAAAAGTAGCTGCCCACCACTCTGTAGAGTTGCAAGGTCTCCTTGGAAAAGGCTTTAGTACCTATCTGAGTAAGTGAATATATGCTGAATAGAATGCTAAAGCAACAAAAAGTTGCAAGGAGATCTTCTTATTCTTTAAGCCTTCCTTCAGTATAAGGAACTTTTAAGTGGCAGTTGGCTAGCCTGTATGAGGAGCCCAGATTCAGAACTGGGGAGCTCTGCTAGTATTAAAGTGGTCCCGACCAACCATCAATGACAAGTCTTTAAGTAAATTTAACATTAAGATCAGACAACGATGGCACCTAGCAGGAGGAAAAGAGTGAGCATTATACTCTATATTTGAAGCAGCAGCTATGTCTATGTTTTCCATTTGGAATCAGCTTTAAATCAACTCTCCTTGGGAATGACTTGCCCTGAGGAATAAAAGACCCCAAAGATCTGAAAACTAAGGCTGTAGTATTTTGGAAGATCAGGTCTACCTGAGGTTCAGTATGTTAGTCTGTGAAGAACCCAACAGCCAGCGATGGGCAGCATAAAAGGGATCTGATTCCCCATCAAATCTCTGGACACAACCATTGGAGATCACTTTGCCCAGGAACAACATTGCCTGAGTATACTCAGGAATCATGCCTTATATGGCACATTCTGCTCTCTATCCTGAGGAAGTGGCTGAGTAAAAGAAGTGAAAGTGCTTTGATTCTGGGAATCCAGCTCTCTTTACTGGCCATAACACCAGGGAATGGGTTCACCCCTCCTCAAGGAATAAAAATGAAAGGAAAGTTTGTCTCAGCTACTGTGCATTGGCCATGATCAGTCAAGTCAAACCCAGCTTCCAGTAGCTCTCTACCATAGTAAGTACTCTTTTCTCTCTTGGATACTATTAAGCAAAAGGTTACTTGGAATTAAAATGTGGATAGGATTAGGGCTTTGATAAAACGCAGATCAAATTTCTCACTACTCCTGCTATTCTTGACAAGCAAAAGTTCAGGCATCATATTCTCAAATTTGAGGGTTAGTCTATTTCTACATGCATGCAGAATGCAAAAATTGTTCCATATTATTTTTTTTTTTTGAGACAGAGTCTCGCTCTGCCGCCCAGGCTGGAGTGCAGTGGCGTGATCTTGGCTCACTGCAAGCTCCGCCTCCCGGGTTCATGCCATTCTCCTGCCTCAGCCTCCTGAGTAGCTGGGACTACAGGCGCCCGCCACCTCGCCCGGCTAGTTTTTTTGTATTTTTTAGTAGAGACGGGGTTTCACCGTGTCAGCCAGGATGGTCTCGATCTCCTGACCTCGTGATCCGCCCGTCTCGGCCTCCCAAAGTGCTGGGATTACAGGCTTGAGCCACCGCGCCCGGCCTGTTCCATATTATTTTAATCTTTACAATAAACTTATAAATCAGGAAGGTCAAATATCACTTTTCCCATTTGAAATGTCAGCTCTTTGTATCTGACAGTTAAGAAATACATATTAATTATATAATGTTTTAAAATATCTAATCTCCTTTTTGACCAGGTGTGGTAAACAGAATAATGGTCCACAAAAATGCCCACTTCCTAATCTCTGGAACCTGTAAGTATGTTATTTCACATTGAAAAAGGACTTTGTTGATGAGGTTAAATATCTTGAGATGGGGAGATTATCCTGGATTATCTGAGTGGGACCAATATAATCACAAGGATCTTTATAAGGCAGGCAGAAAGGTCAGAATCAAAGGAGATGTGATCTCAGAAGCAGAGAGAGACAGAGACAATTAAAGAGATTTGGAGATACCATGTTGCTGACTTTGAAAAGAAAAGGGCCACAAGCTAAGGAACACAGATGGTTTTGAAAAGCTGAGAGTCAAGGAAATAAATTCTCTTCTAGAGCCTACAGAAAGAAAGAGGAGGGCAGGCCTACTGATACCTTTACTTAAATTTGTGTTGTCGTAAGCCACTAAATTTGTGGTAATTTGCCATAGCAGCAGTAAGGATCCAATATTCCAGGAGAAAAAATTAGTGACAAGTCTCTAGCCAAAACACTGAAAATGTGATCTATTTTACAGCTTGTATATTTGTGGGTGGAAAGCAAAGTTGGTAAAATAATTGGTGGGAAGAAAATTTTTTGGTGGTCCCCTAACAGATAGGCTCATTGTGTGTTTCTACTTTCCTGGCATTACCAAGCTCTCTTTGCAGACACATTCAGCTAACACAGCCAAATGCTAACTGCACTTCTACGTGCATGTCTTCACATTTCATACTTGGGTGTGAAAGTAGAACTGTGGGAAGGGCCAGGGCAGATTCTAAAGGGTCAGTGAAAATTTTTGTTTGCCTAAAGCTTTTCCAAGCTAAATTCAAAGTCCAGTAATATAATATTATTTCACAATATTAATTAAAAATGAGAATTTGCTTTTGTAATCCTGTGAAGAACCCTGCTTAGAAATTTGCACATACTTTTCCACCTGTAGGGGTTCAAGTTCAAAGTTTTTAAGGTTGTCTATTCAACTTTTTTGTAGAGAAATAAGCTTTATGCTTAAAAAATGTTCTTTTGTTATTTCAATTTTTACTAACACTCTATTTTGTTGTTAATAAGATTCTAGGAACATATTCTCATAATCTTCATGTTGTTTTTATTACTTGTTTTGCAGCTTTTCTTTTTTCTCTCTCTTTTTTAAACTATACTTTAAGTTCTAGGGTACATGTGCACAACGTGCAGTTTGTTACATATGTATACATGTGCCATGTTGGTGCGCTGCACCCACTAACTCGTCATTTACGTTAGGTATATCTTCTAATGCTATCCCTCCCCCGTCCCGCCACCCCATGACAGGCCCCGGGTTTTGCAGTTTTTCAATAGATTCAAACTAAGTCAACCCAGATCTAAGTAACAAATTTTCAGTAACTTGGTGAAATTTCCAAAGTCTCTAGCATTAAAAAAAAAAAAAAAAAAAATGTTTATGTGGAGATAAGTAGTCTTGAATTCAGACACAGCTATAATTCCATAACATATTCAGCTACAGTAGGTAGAAAGCTTGAAATATTATGTGTAACCTCTTACTCCTGATAAT
Organism: Theropithecus gelada; assembly: GCF_003255815.1. NCBI lineage: Eukaryota > Metazoa > Chordata > Mammalia > Primates > Cercopithecidae > Theropithecus > Theropithecus gelada. Next base: position 110,811,560 of record NC_037676.1, read on the forward strand.
TACTAACAATTATTGAGCACTTACTGTGTGCTAGGCACTGTACTATGTATTTTACACTTATTGGCATGTGTAATTTTCACACAGCTCTGTGATGCAGTATGGTGGGCTGATTGTGTTAATAGTTGCATTTTTTCACACACTCTTGCATCCACACCTTTTAGTAATTTCTTTTAACATTGGCTGAGGCATGACCATGCGACTTGCATGGCGAATGGAACAATAGCAAACTGAATGCAAGCCGAGACTTGAAAAAGTGCTTGCACATTTCCCTTCTGTCGCTGGGATCTCTGCCACCACCAGCAAACAGGCCATCAGCCTCCTGGAGAGACATGAGACATATGTGGAAAGGAGCCAAGATATCCCAAGCAAGGTCATCCTAAACTATCAAGCCCCAGCTTCTCTTCTGGGTAATCGCAGAAGCCTGAGTGAGCCCTGACTGAGACCAGCCAAGCCCAGCCCAGCCCAGATTGTAAGGAATAATAAATGGTTTTGGGTTTAAACTCTAAGTTCTAAGGTAGTTGGTTACTTAGCAATAGCTACGTGGTACATGTAGCTAATACTATTATTTTCAGTTTATATAAGGAGTAAACTGAATTTTAGAAGGATTATGTATCTTGTTCAAGGTTTTGCTTCCAGGCTGTTTGACTCTAAAGCTCATGAGCTTAACCACATGCAATCAACTACAATTTGGTAAACTCTGAAATGAATTGGTCAACCTAGAAATTGATAGACTAGTTCTTTATGCACACATACAGACACACACACACACACATATTATATATATGCATGCATATGTATGTATGTTCATATGCATGTGTACACATGATGTTTCCCTTCTGAAAGGGCAGAAATGAGTATAATGAAATAAATAAATGTGGCATCATAGACTTTAGGTGATCATAATTGATTAGTTAATTTCACATGGGTGACACTTCACCTTTTGGGTGGGATAATTTTCCTATTATATAGAGCTCTTCTTATGCTATATAGGATGTTTATAAATCTGACCCTGTAAAATGTTACTAATGCCCCTCCAGTCATAATGACAATGAAAAATGCACCCACAGTACTTTTGATGACTCATTTTGGTCCCTATGTATTACAGGAAATTTCCGAACTTTCCTCCATGGGGAATAGGGAAGGGAGAGAGATATTGTCTCCAGCGGAGAACCACTCTTAGAATTTTTAATGTATTGGCTTTTACCAAATACATGTGGATTTTTTGTGGGTATGTATGCACTAATTTAAAATAATTTTAATTTAACTTTTAAGGCTTAATAAATTATTATCAGGCAAACACCTTTGACATCACCACTCAGGGAAAGAAGTAGTACTTTGTCAGTTAGCCTAGATACTTCTCCTATATCCCCTGTCTCAGTTGTAACCCCCTCCATACTCTCAAAAGTAACTGCTCTTCTTTTACTCTTTCATAGTAATCACTAATTTTTTTGTGTGTGTGTGGGAGATGAAGTCTGGAGTCTTGCTCTGTTGCCCAGGCTGGAGTGCAGTGGTGTGATCTCGGCTGTCTCTAACCTCCACCTCCAGAGTTCAAGTGATTCTTCTGCCTCAGCCTCCTGAGTAGCTGGGATTACAGGCAAATTTTTGTGTTTTTAGTAGAGACAGTGTTTCACCATGTTGGCCAGGCTGGTCTTGAACTCCTGACCTCAAGGGACCTGCCCACCTCGGCTTCCCAAAGTGCTGGAATTACAGGCATGAGCCACTGTGCCTGGCCTATAGTAATCACTTCTTAAATTTTTATTTTAGCTTCATCATTTAAACGTATGTCTCTAGTCACTATATTTATTTGATTATACTTTTAAAATCTTATATATCAGCCTTTTTCAATCTATAGTTATTCTCTTCATTTCTTTTTCTCAAAATTAATCTGTGGAAGAATCTTGGATGTTTACTTATTTCAGGCTTAGGGCATTAAATATATGAGATTAGCACATTTTTTGTTTGGAAAAAAAAACACAGTAATATATTTTATATAGTCAACCTATGTTTAGTCAGTCTGTCACAACTATGCATTGGTTCAGAAAAATATTGTCATTTTGGCCTAGTTTGTATCTGGGGATAATGACCCCTGACTTTCATCAGTTAGCATTAGGGCCAAGAAACACTTATGTAAACAGTGAGATTAATAATTATTTCCAAAACAACAAGCTTTGATTGGCTTCCAGGGATGCTATTAACAACTCTTAGCCCATACTTATTCAAGAATGATGTCATCACTTGAGCCATATATAAATCACTTTTTAGATGATATAAAGTGATATAGAAAATAGCTTTTGCTTTCAACATTTTCTCTGTGCCCAGTTGTTACTTCATGACTTTTCCCTTCCAAATTAGAAAACAATCAAAGCCTGGTCACTTTGTGGGATCATGATGCTATAGTTTGGGCTGCTTTTTTATTTTCTTAGTTCTCTACTTTAAGTCAGAATGATTTTAGAATATCAGCTTACAGAATAATAGAGAAGGTAAGTAGCTATTTGTCCTTTCGAAGTTGGCAGGTAGATTGATTGCCTGGAAATCTGATGCTATTCAAAACCAGCATATTGTGTTTTCTGGTTGTAATCACAATACATATTCATTACAGAAATCTTTTAGGAAAAATACAAAGAAAAATAACAAAAAATACAAAATACATGCCTTACTGACAGAGTTCATTCTCATTTTTCCTGTAAGCGTGTATGTTTAATGATCACTTTCAGGGACAGCATGCCACTGCCACTGCCCAAATCCTGTCCTGTTAGCACTGTGACAATGCTGCTTCTCATTTTGCACTGTGTGCATTCCTCTCTCCTGCTATGCAGTCCATGTGCTACTATACTCTTGAGGTTGCCACTGTAAAGGCTCCCACCATGTTAACTCACCCACAATATAGCTTTGCTCATAATTCTGCATGGGACTGTCTTCTGTTGCACTCTTCAAAAGAAGTGTATCTCATCCCCAGACCTTTGGACTACAGCGAGCAGACTTGTGGGACAGGTAGGTTCTCAGGCCACATTGGTCTGGATAGTTAATTAGAAAGCCAAGTAACAACTAAATCTATTAATCTATAGCCCAGGCCAATAATCTTCCTTGCTAGCTGTCACAGAAGCCCTCTCCTTCATCTTAAGTTGGAAAAGAGTTCATCATTAAGGGGCTTCATAAACTTTATTCCGTCTTTATTTTTCATGTGATCTCTTAGCTTTACTAAATATTTATTGAAGAGCTACCTATTTTTAGGTCTTCTGCTAGTGGTTTTGGGAGCCAGATTGATAAGTAAAGTGCATTTGTGGCTCTCAAAAGCGTATTCATCTCAGTAGTTAATTAATTCTAAACCTATTACACCAATTTGTATTTGACACTGCCTGGCACAGTGAAGGACCAGTAAGTGTTAGTAAATGCAATGATTAGTAATCATCATTAGCTGAAGGATCCATGTATCATTCAAATGAATATGATCTGTAAGTAGTTAGAAATGCAAAAACAGATTTAAGAAAATACATGTGTTCAGGCTGGATTCATGCCTGTAATCCTAGCACTTTGGGAGGTTGAGGCAGGTGGATTGTCTTAGCTCAGGAGTTTGAGACCAGCCTGGGCAACACGGTGAAACTCTGTCTCTACGAAAATACAAAAAATTAACTGGGCATGGTGGCGCGTGCCTGTAATCCCAGCTACTCAGGAGGCTGAGACAGGAGAAGCGCTTGAACTTGGGAGGTGGAGGTTGCAGTCAGCTGAGACCACGTCACTGCACTCCAGCCTCGGCCACAGAGTGAGACTCCATCTCCAAAAAAAAAAAAAAAAAGAAAATATACATGTTCAATTATTTGTGTGATACATTGCCCATCTATCTGTAATAGCTTGAATGGTCCTAGAAAACAATTGACAAGGCTGGTAAACTGCAATTGTTTGCACACTTTCAACTTTATTCAGAAGACACGTATGGCTTTATCGGTTCATTCTCCAATAATGCATAGTGCTCAACAAATTTGTGTAATAGGTTTAGAATTAATTAACTACTGAGATGAATACTCTTTTGAGAGCCACAAATACACTTTACTTATCAACCTAGCTCCCAAAACTACTAGCAGAAGACCTAAAAATAGGTAGCTATTCAATAAATATTTAGTGAATGAATGAACTCAAGAATTTAGTTAAACAACCGTACTCAGGAATATTGCAAGGCACATCTGTTTTCAGTTCTTCTAAGAAAAGTAGGCTCAAAGGCCTATTATATCATCAAAAGTTATTAAATTCATTGTAGGAATTGTTCCAAGTTCATGACTGCACTCTGAATGATAATCTGGTAAAACTAGAATGATAATCCCATAGACAAATAAAATATCTCTTAACTCATTCATTTATTGGTGTACTCAACAAACATTTATGACCACTCACTATATACCCCTTACCCCTACCATCAATATTAAGCAATGGGAATATAACAATGTAAAAGACTGGCATGGTTCCTACTCTTATGAAATTTGCAGTCTAACGGAGGAGACAAATAAATAGCTGATTTCAAGAGTATACAGTCCATGCTAGAGAAATACATTGCCTAACCCAGTGGTCTTCAAACTTGGTGGGCATCAAAATCATTTGGAAAGCTTTTTAAAAACACAGTTTGCTGGACCCAACCCAAGAACTTCTGATTCAGTGCATCTGGGATATGTCCCAGGAAGTTATATTTGAAGTTCTCAGGTGATGCTGATGCCACTGGTCCAAGGATAACACTTTGAGAACCATTGACTTAGACTAAAGGAGTGTTAGGCTGAGCTAAACTCTGTAATCTCATTATTTCAATTATAATTGAGGCCAGGTTAATTCATTGAAATACTAATTTGTATAGATGTATTTATTGCTTCCTGGTTTTCAAGGAGAGAGCTGATCTGTAGCCATTTTTTCCCACATATGTTTTTGGAAAGTGTAAGGCAGAAGCTTTTTAAACTAAGGGGCCTTTTGTAAACATCTACACTCCATTTAAAAGAGTTTATGAGGTGGTTGCAGTGACTCATGCCTGTAATTCCAGCACTTTGGGAGGCTGAGGTGGGAGAATCGCTTGAGGCCAGGAGTTGGAGACCAGCAACATGGCAAGACCACATCTCTAAAAGAAAAAGAAAACCAAAGCAAGAATGCATATCCCATTCACAACAGACAAAAGAGAAAAACAAACCTAGGAATCCCTCCAACCAATGAGTTGAAAGATCTCTGCAAGGAGAACTACAAAACACTCCTGAAAGAAATCAGAGATGACACAAACAACTGGAAAAAGATTCCATGCTCATGGATTAGAAGAATCAATGTTGTTAAAATGGCCATATTGCCCAAAGCAATCTACAGATTCAGTGCTATCCTATCAAACTACCAATGTCATTTTTCACAGAATAAGAAAAAACTATTCTAAAATTCAGATAGAACCAAAAAAGAGCCCAAATAGACAAAGCAATCTCAAGCAAACAGAACAAAGCCAAAGGCATCACATTTTCTGACTTCAAACTGTAACATAAGACTACAGTAACCAAAACAGTACCATACTGGTACAAGAACAGACACATAAACTAATGGAACAGAATAGAGAAGCCAGGAGTAAAACTGCAAACCTACAGCCTTGTCCATCTTTGAAAAGGTCGACAAAAACAAGCAATGGGAAAATGATTCTCTGTTCAATAAATGCTGTTAGGATAACTGGTCAGCCATATGCAGAGGAATGAAATAAGACTTCTACTTTTCACCGTATACAAAAATTAACTCAGGATGGTTTAAATATTTAAATATTTAAATGTAAGACTTCAAACTATAAATTCTTAGAAGAAAACTCCATTCTGGACATTGGTTGTGGCACAGAATTGATGGCTAAGACCTCAAAAGCAACTCCACCAAAACCAAAAATTGACACATGGGAACTAATTAAACAAAAGAGCTTCTGCACAGCAAAAGAAACTGTCAACAAAGAAAACAGATACACTGCAGAATGAGAGAAAACATTTGCAAACTATGCATCTGACAAAGCTCAAATATCTGGACTTTATAAGGAACTTAAACAAATCAACAAACAAAAAACAACCCCATTAAAAAGTGGGTAGAGAACATGAACAGACACTTTTCAAAAAAAAACATACAAGTGGCCAACAAACATGAAAAAAGTGCTGTAAATCACTAATCATTAGAGAAATATAAATCAAAACCACCATGAAATATAACCTCACACCAGTCAGAATGGCTACTATTAAATAGCCAAAAAATAATAGATGCTAGTGAGTCTGCAGCAAAAAGGGAATGCTTATACATTATTGGTGAGAGTGTAAACTAGTTCAGCCATTGTGGAAAGCAGTTTGGATATTTCTCAAAGAGTTTAAAACAGGACTACCATTCGACCCAACAATCTGATTATTGGGTATATATCCAAAGGAAAATAAACCATTCTACCAAGGAGACACATGCACTCATTTATTCATCAGAGCACTATTCACAATAGCAAATACTTGGAATCAAGCTAGGTACCCATCAATGGTGGACTGGATAAAAAAATGTGGTGCATATACACCATGGAATACTACACAGCCATAAAAATGAATGAAATCATGACCTTTGCAGCAATATAGATTCAGCTGGAGGTCATTATCCTAATCAAATTAGTATAGGAACAGAAAACCAAATACTAAATGTTCTCACTTATAAGTGGGAGCTAAGCATTGGGTACACAGGGACGCAAAGATGGGCAACATTGACAGTGGAGACTCCACAATATGGAAAGGAAGGAGTGGGGCAAGTGCTGAAAAAGTAACTTTTGAATACTATGCTCAGTACCTGGGTGATGGGATCAGTCACACCCCAAACCTCAGCATCATGAAATATACCAATTGCATGTATTGGTATTGAGATCCAGCAGAAAGAAGAAATTTTGGTTGTGCTAGAGAAATCTGGGGTCAGTGATCAGAAATCTGTGATCAGAAGAGAAGCTTGCCCCATTTCAAGATCATATATTAGAGACATGACAAGATCATGTCCAAGAAACATGGCAAAAATGGGGCATCAAAGGAAAATGGTCCTGGGTCTGAGGGCTCCCAGCCTTGCCTGTGATTCCCTTACCCAAAACGTGGAGCACAGACACAACAGAGGAATCAGACTTACAGGAGCCACACAAGTTGTGGAAATGGACATTCAGAGATTCTAAGAGATAACAAAGGGACTAATTTATCCCCAACCCCAAGAATCTGGCATGACGTAAGACTAAGTCCCTGACAATGCTGGAGGAGAAGAGCAACACAGTAGAAAGGGTTTCTTGCTAGGTGAACACAGGGAAGCTGTGGCAATGATTTAAATAGGTTGAATTGTAATGAATAAGTATTATTTCCAACATTTCTAAATTTGTGGGCACAGATTTATACTTGTCTCTATTAGTTCATGAGACAATTGTAAAATTAGTTTAAGAGAAATTATAAAACCAGTAAACCATCACTTGATATATATTTTTCATGAAGTTTTTTCTTGGGGGGGGAAAGTCTAATAAAGAACTTTATACTTAACATGGGCTCAAGAAATATTTGTTAAATCGAAATGACCATATTAGGATGTTTCCAAATTCTCCATGTGCAAGCATGCTAAATATACACTTTAGGACAAGTGACATGGTATATTTTAAGAGAGGCAGTGTAGTGCTTGGGTTGAGGGAATAGGTTAGATTCAAGTATGTTATACGATAATTTTGTAACCTTAGACAATTAGCTAAATGTTTTGTGCCAAGTTTGCATTTGAAAAACGAGTGTAGTAATAATAATGCCCACCTCTCAGTGTTGTCACCAAGATTAAATGAATTATATCTTTGAGGTTTTAAATGCAAGACTTCAAAATTAATGACAATGTATAGGCTGTAGCCAATTTGCATGGGTGAGCTCATGAATAAGTTCCAAATAGATAAGAATGTGCCTTTTATTGTATATTCTCCTTGCAGACTTGGAATTCAGAACCTTTCTCAAAAAGCCTAGAATTTGTTGTTATTGTTGTTAAACTGTGATCTGTTTTAAGGTTTGATGAACTGAGATCCTGCAAAATATTCAGTGCATTAACAGTGACAGTTTTAACATTGGCATAGAAACACTCTCAAGATACTTAAACATCAGCTAACTTGATTGTCTTTGGACTTCAATGCTGTCTTTATATATTTTTGTCCTTCATAACTCAGGTTATAAAAATATCATTACCTGAGCTAAAAAATGTGCAGGGCAACCATCCATCTTCCAAGCGTGGTCTGTAGAACATGACATATTACATAGGAGAATAACACAGGGGTGGGTTCCTCCTTGGTTATTTCGTTATACTAAACATCTGTACATTTCATTTTAGCTTGTATTATAGCTGGCTTTCTTGGTTACAGGCACACAGAGTATCCATTCCCCAAACAAGCTCTGTTTCTTGTAACTCACCATCTCCTTTTTAATTCCTTAATTCCACTGGCAATTTGGAGTGGTCTGCTTACTCATGTTGTGTCTGCAGTTCTGGAGTCTTAGCCCTTGAGTCATGTAATTTTGGAAATCTTTGCCTTCTGCCTTATGTATTAACAGCAATCAGGCAGCCTCTTAAGACCTTCCTGGAAACATCCCAAAATACCTCAACTTTTATTTTGGTTTTAGTTTGAAGAAATATCAGTCAAGTTATCCCTGAGCTCCTAATTTTGACTGACCACCCAGCTGAAGACAGCCTTAGAGATGTCTAGTTTGTCAAATCAACATCCTTGGCAGCAATTTGTGGATTTACTAAATGTCACACAACCAATTTGTATTATCAAGGTACCAAAATCACAATTCAGCTTTTTATTCTAAGGAAAACTTTTTCTATGACTGATGGTTAGTACTAGAAATTCCTTCCTTTCTTATTTAGCTGATCAATGAAAGGCTAGGTTCCAAAGTAGGAAAAAAACTATGGGATTAAAGACTCACTAAGTAAAGAAACCTATTTTAAAAAAATTAGTAGCAATTGAGGGATAAAAGGGTAGATGAAACTCTATAATCAGAGTTTATAGAATATGTGTTAATACACGTATTCAATAAAACCTTTTTAACCTACTATATACAGGATACATTGCTAAGTCACAGAGAATGTGTGAAAAACTAAGACCCATTTTCTTGTCCACAAGAAGCTTATCGTCTAGGTTGAAAGGCAAGAAGATAAACAGGTGATTTCAATACAGAGTGCTAAGTGCTATATTAGGAGGAAGTACTTACTATAATGACAACACTAAGATAAAGCACCAGGAACAATATGGGGTTTGGGGTTAGAAGAATTTTCCTGGAGGTGTTCATACCGAAGCTATAATAAGAAAGGGGTAAATAATTTGGCCAGGAAAAGATAATGCATTTTGAGCATTCTAGGCAAAGGAAATAGCTGTGCAAAACCTCAATTATTGCAATCAAAGAGGGAAGGTCTTAGAAGTTCTCACTCACATATTATGTTAATTTTGGTAAATTGTAAAAGTAGCCACAGATTCTTCCCATTTGTTGCATCCAGGTTCTTACAATGTGATGTCACAACTCCTCCCATAAAGAGGTGGGGTATATATTTCTACCTCTTGAGTCTGGGGTGGCCATGTGTCTTGTTTTAGTCAAAAGGACATAAGCAAATGTGAAAACTGCTTGTGCTTTGGAGCCTGGCCTCTTGCTGAGCTAAAGGCCTGAGACGACCACGTTTTATGAGCATGAACAAGCCTGTAGGGGGAAAGAGAGATCCTGTGGAGGAAAACTGAGGCATCTGGGCTGACAATCTGCCAACTGCCAGGTAGGTAAGAGAAGCTGTCTGTGTAAGGCAAAATTAGCTTCACTATCCTGCAAAGATGTCCGTATCCTAATCCTCAGGACCTGTAAATATGTTATTTTACATGGCAAAGGGGACTTTGAAGATGTGACTAAGCATTTTAAGATGGGAGGATTATCCTGGATCATCTTGGTGAGTTTATTATAATCACAAGGGAGACAGGAGACTCAGAGTCAGAGAAGATGGGGTAATGGAAGCCAGGGTAGATATCATAGAGAGATTTGAAAATGGTATATGGCTGGCTTTCAAGATGGAGGGAGGAGTCATGAGATAAAGAATGTAGGTGGCCTCTAGAATCTAAAGAAGGCAAGGAAACAGATTCCTCTCTAAAGCCACGAGAAGGAACACAGGCCTGTGGATATCTTAATTTTAGTCCAGCTAGACTTCTGATCTTTATTTAGAACCCTCAGGAAATACAAACTATAACAAACAGTTGTTTTAAGTTACTACATTTCAGGGTGATTTCTTACACAGGAACTGCTAAACAATACACTGATCTATAAGTTCAAAATAAAAAATAAAGCAAAAGAGTACTTATATTAAGCTACTTAGAAATAGTCATTTTCTAACTCTCCTATGGACTTTTATGTGGATTCTTTACATCTTCTGAGATTCCAAATGAGGATTTCATCCATTCTTTCATCCAATACAACCTGGTTGTCTGTTGTCTGAATAGTAATGAACTAGACCCTGCAGTAGAAATTGGAACTTGTTTCTGCTTTCAAAGAGCAATTCTGTTCCTAGAAGTCTCATTTTGAGTATGTTGCTTAAGTCTCTAAACTTCAGTATCTGCATCTTCAAAAATGGGATAATAATAGTACTTAGCTTAGAGAATTGCTTTGAGACTCAGATGCGAAAATGCTTATAAAGCACTCAGCTTTACATGACATTCAGTAAGTATTCAATGAATGCCAGCAGAATTGAAAAGAGATGAGGGAAAACTAGATGGCAAATAAAAAGTTGGAAAGATAGTAATATGAGAAGTAACTCTTATTTATTGTTTGTGATGCTCTGGAAAACTTATGCTTATGTTTAGTAATAGTGACAACAACTCTGAAAGGTAGATTTTGTTATTTTTACTTTACAAATGCCAAAATTGAGATTTCAAAGGTTAAGTATCTTATTGGGTTGGTGCAAAAATAATTGCAGTTTTGCCATTACTTTTGATGGCGAAAACTGCAATTACTTTTGCACCAACATAATACTTGACACCACACAAGCAGCCGGTAGCACCAGGCATCTAACCCTGCACTGTCTAATCCTAATGTCCTTCATCTTCCTGTATCAGGTGGCCTACAGGTGACTGTGGCTAAATCAGCTGCAGTCAGGGTGGTCTTTTTAAAAGGCATATCTGATTCTGTCAGCCATGCTTTTACAGCTCCCCATTGCCTGTAGAATCAAGTTCAAAATCCTAACATTGTCTCTGAGGCTTTTCACCATCTAAATTTCCTTCTCCATATTGCTTCCCTGTGCTCTGGCTATACAGACTTCTACCAGCATGGCGAACACGACATGCTCTCCCCTACTTCAGGACTCTTCACAATGAATGATGTCTCTCCTGGAATGCGTACTCTTTCTTACATCTTGGACCAGCTAACTCTGGCACGTCCTTCCCACCTCTGTTTCCGTATCATTTTCTTCTCTGATACTTAGATTCCTTGGCTATGTCTTTTCTTCAATCTTTTTTCTTTTTCTTTCTTATTCTTTACCTTTGAAGTTCCTTGTCTTATCGCCAGTCTTTCCCTGTAGTAGAAACCTCCTGTGGCTGTTTGATCCAATAGTTTATCTTTTCTGGACACTGTCTACTGTACAAAGGAATGATCTCTCAGAATCTCCATTTCTAAACTTCATTATCATTCCCCACCTTCCTGTTCTCATCCTGCCCATTCATGCAGAGTTGAGCATCTAATTTAGGTGACCATTTTTTTTCATTCTACCAAGAATTTGGAGTTTTGAACAAAGAGATGTAGAGCCTAAAGGGGGCGGAAGCTGAATTGTGTTAACAGCTCTCTAAAGCTAAGTCCCATCAGCTCCTACCTCTCAGTCTACAATTAGCCCTGGTTCCTATTCTCCCCAAGCTTGGTTGTTCAGCTCATCTTTGGATTTCTAGTTGCTTTCAGTATCCTTCCAATACAGTCCTCTTTATCCTTAAACTAGCCAGATATGGTTTCTCTTACTGCCAGGCTGTGAATTCTGTGAATGTAATTTGAGAATTCCTTCTCATTATCCACCTGTTATAAACCTGTTTAACACCCTGGTATTTTTGGAAGCATAATGGAAAAGACACTCATTAGTCTCTAGATTTATCTTTTAAAAATTTTGATGTTTGGTAGACTCTTTCAAAAAAGCTTCCATATTGATAATTATTTAATTAAAACAAGTCAACGTAAGCCTAGAGCCTCTATGTCTGTGAGCATTGCGTCTCTTTTACTCCACTCAGCTTAGACAAACTCATCTCTTTGGAATGCTACGAGAGGACATTCTGTCCTTTGTTAAGGGACTTGACCAATCGCAATTATATTATTATGCCTACGTCTGTTGAAAAATTCCAGAGAAGGTTAGAAAGAAGCATATGGGATTTTGGCTTGAATCAGATTAAATCAGTTTGTAATGAAAAAGCAAAGATAGTTTGAGCAGTGAACTAAATGTCACAACTATGAAAAGCATCGATTTTACTACAAACTTGTTTTCTTCTTTGAATGTCCTATATATCGTGTGTTCAGTAGTGTTCTTGTTAGTGTGAATGAAGCTATTGGTACTGTAAACATAACTTCTGTTACGTGATGTCTAGCTCATTTGAGTTATACTAGTATACTACATCAATTTCTTATCTATTGTCTTGTATTTTTATTGATACATCATAGTTGTGCATATTTTGGGGTGCTTGTGATATTTTGATACATATATACAATGTATAATAATCAAGTCAGGGTAATTGGAATATCCATCACCTCAAATATTTATCTTTTATTTGTGTTGAGAATATTAAAATTCTTCTAGCTATTTTGAAATATATATAATATACTTATATATTATATATAAATAAGGTATATATATCATATAAAAGATATATATTGAAATATGTAGTATACCTTATGTATGTCTTATATATGATATATATTGAAATATATAGTAATTACAATTATAGTTAATGATAATTTATTATTATTGTTCATTAATGTATTATCGAATATTAGAATCTATTTCTTCTCTCTAACTGTATTTTTATGCCCATTAACCAACTTTTCTTCATCCTCCTATTTTTTAACTATCCTTATTATGCATGTTTCTCACTCAGTTTGGGTTCTATGGTCATCAACTCTATGATACCCTCGCCAGAATTATTAATTTTCTGCTACTCTTTTCTTTTTCCACATTACTGCAATAAATCCTCAAGACTGAGTTCAAGAACTCTCTTCCCTGTTTGAACATATAGGCTACTGAACAGTGCAGAAGTAAGACTGTATAACTACCAACTAAAACTACTGCAAACAGGGTTTTCAAGTCCAGCGGAGCCCTCAGTGTTGCTTGGCAATTTTTTTCACTAAATGTGGGTTAACAGCCTCAACCTTTTCTCTTTTAGTAGATTACTTTGCCTCAGTTTTCATAGACAAAATAGAGACCATCAGATATTAGCAATTTCTCTTCCCTACATTATAGAACTTCCCATGGTAGTATCCATCCTTCTTTTCTGTATAAGGGAAAATGAGTCAATATTTATCAGCTGTGTGCTTTTTGTATCTCCAGCCTAACCCAAACTCTTGAACTACACTCCTATTTCTTATTACCTATTAAACATCTCTACTGGGTATCCAACACACTTTTCAAACTTCACTGATTGAAGTTGTCCCATCATCTTCCCCATGCCAGGTAATGGCAAGTCGCATCCTTGCAGCTCTTTAGGCTATACACTTTGGAGTTATCCTTGCCAGCCAAGTCATTATCATTTCTTGTTTGGACTATATCAATAACCTCCTAATTTATCCTCTTTCTCCCACAACATTGTGCACCTGCAATCTATTCTCAACATAGTATCTGGAGTTATTCTGCTAAAAATGTAAATCAGATTATGTTTTCTGCCCCAAACTATCTATGTGTTCTCATTTCATGCCAAGCAAAAGCTAAAGTATTTGCAATGGCCTTTAAAGCTCCATACCATTGGGTTCACCATTGCCTCTTTGACCTCATGGCCCACTATTCTCCTCACTCGTTCATCTCCTTGTTGTCCCTTGACTACAGTGGCCTTGCTCGGCCTTGGGCCTTTGCATTTGTTGTTCCCTTTGCCTGGAACGGTCTTCTCCATGATATTTGCCTGGCTTTCCCTTTACTTACTTTGGATTGTTGCTTGAATGTTTTCTTATCATTAAAAATAAAGAGGCATTCCTTTTTATTTTTATTTTTATTATTTTTTAGATGAAGTCTCGCTCTTGTCCCTCAGGCTGGAGTGCAATGGCATGATCTCAGCTCACTGCAACCTCCGCCTCCCGGGTTCAAGCAATTCTCCTGCCTCAGCCTCCCAAGCAGCTGGGATTATAGGCGCCTGCCACTACACCCAGCTAATTTTTGTATTTTTAGTAGAGACGGGGTTTCACCATATTAGGCAGGCTGGTCTCAAACTCCTGACCTCAGGTGATCCACCCACCTCAGTCACCCAAAGTGCTGGGATTACAGGCGTAAGCCACCATGCCTGTCCTCACTGAGGCATTCTAATCACTTTATTTAAAATTGCTTGATACTCTACATTGTTTTCTATTTCCCGTTTATGTCTTAATCTTCTCCATAGTGCTTACTACCATCTAACATTCTGTACATTCATTTTGTTTGCCTCCTCTGACTAGAATGCAAGATCCATAAAAATGGGATTTAAAAAAATGTACCACTATACTTTCCAGTGGCTATGACATTGCTGGAATATAGTAGAACTTCAGTAACGAATTTTGAAATGAATGAATCTTTTTTTCCTTGCTAAAGAACTTTGTTTACACACTGAATCCAACTTTACTGCCCTCTTTAGGAACTGATTCATCAGTTATTCTCAGAATTTCCTGTGTTTCTCCTCTCTTTCATCTTAATATAGTCTTTAGGCTATAACTGTAATTAACAATCACTAATCTCTTTAAAAATATCTTCCCTGTGGTTTCCAGTTTAGGCTAATTTTCTATGAAAATTACAGTAAAGAAACACAAGATGGAATGAATGCCTAGGAAAGATAGGAGGATGGAAGACAAAATTAGATTTTAAAAAATATCTGGAAATTGGAAAGAGGATGGGAGCAAGATGAAGGATGAGACAGAGTAAAGTAGAGGCAGCTATAGCTCAGAATATATGGAAGGGAGCTTTGAGAGGTGTGTGTGTGTGTGTGTGTGTATGTGTGTATGTGTGGTTGGGACCATTGTCAGCTCATCTTCCTGGTGGTGCCTAGAGAATATTTGGACCCCCCGTTGACAGGGAGAAAGAGCAGTAATGAGAAGTAAAGTTAAAAGGAGGAGAGTTATTTTTTTGATATATGTGTATGTATTGCATCAGTCTGTTCACCCATTTCCTCTCCCCATTGTTACACACAGAACTGTTCACTGGTGAGTTAGAACGCTGAGATTACAAGGGCTTCTTTATACATCCAATGTTACAGCCATGTGTTGCTAAAAAAATTCCTAGCGCAAAAGTCAATATATTTGCTGACACTGTACTAACTACTTAAAATCATGCCACATTTCAGTCTTCTTCATATTTAGGTCTTGACTTTTATGTACAGTTGTTTTTGTTAGATTTTTATAATTGGATTTCTGCTAGAGAGAAAAAACACATTTTTTACTCGCATTAACTCTTTCAATTTCACAACAAATCTAAGAAAAATGCAACAACTTGAAAATTAAAACAACTGGAAACATTAAAAGTATCCATCAATATATACAAATATTGATTAAGTAAATTATAGTGTAATCTTACTATATATCATGCAACCTTTAAAAGAAAGGGAAGTAGATGTGTGTGTCCTGACGTGGAAAAAGATTGAAGACACATTTTCAATTGAAAAAAGCAAAGTGCATGATGGGATCCATGGACTAGGCACATGGACTGTGAATTAGAAGGGAGTGCTTAGAGCACAGTCACCTGAAATATCTGAAATATCTGAATACCTGAAATATCTGAAAGTTTCCAGTTTCTGCAGATTGATGCAGAATGCAAATGCCAGGAGGGAGAGACCCTGACCACCAGAGTGCAGGATGGTGCTCATTCTCAAACAATTTGGTGTTTTGGATATCATAAGAAAAATGTCCAGGGAAAACAGAGACACTGGGGAAAGAGAGTTGCGGTAAAGAAGAGTAAAAGAAAATAAGAAAAAGAAAGAAGAAAAGCCAATTGTGCAGAAAATCCAGGAATCTGCCCCCAACACAGCAAATATTTTCTGAGATCTCTAAGCAAAGAGATTCTTTTGGAAGACAAACACTCAGGACAAAGGCTGTGTATCGATTTGAGTATGACCTACCACATATCAAAGAAGGAATTGAGTAGACTGGCTGGACAGATATGAAGGTTGTATGGGTCAAACGAAATCTAATAGGCCAATTTGGATCTGCCTGACTGGATTCTCGGTAGACAGTGCCCTGTGTGAAGAGTGAAGATGAATTTTCTAGTGACTTACTAGACATAAAAGAAGACTTCTTTTAGTTTACTTCCTCTGGAAACCCTTGTGTTTCCAACTCCTAACTCAGAATACACTCTTGAAGATGTTGATATAAACAAAGTTTGTATCTTTGATGGACTTGTAGATGAAAGCATTCAGAAGAAGGTGACATTTTGAAAGGCCCAGGAATACTCTTTCACGACAGCCCACTTGTCTGTCATTCCAGGGATACATGATCAGACACCAACATGGAAATAACTATCATTTAGGGATGGTGGCCATCAATCAGGTATTTGATATTCTGTCCACTTATTTTGAGACTCCTAACTGGCCTAAAGCATTGAAGAAGGGAATTTCTTCCAGAAAAGTTATATTCTTCAGAGCACAGTGGGAGGACAGGCCTAAGATTGCAGCTGCAGAACAAAGCACTGGAGGCCCTGACCAAAGAGCAGGGCAGAGGGTGGCAGTGACGCACATTTGCCTTTACTTGACATCTTCTTGGACCTTCACAATAAGCTACTAATGACAGGGACCGCATTTTGTACTCTTTTGTACTCTCCCATACTTCCTGGCTCACAGGACATACCCATATTTATATTAAGTAAAAACACGTAACAAGGAATTAGCCCCAAACCACATGGCTTTGGGTGTGTTTTAATTCATTTTTTTGTACATATATCATTATCTGTGAAACACCTACTCTTTAGAGATTGTTCAAATAATAAATATTGTTGTATAAAAATTAAATAATTATCATTATAGAAGAAAAAAAGCAAAGCACAGCACAGTGCATAAAGATGATACATTTACTCTGTGTGCTTTTTAAAAGAAGTATATCAATGGATACATCTATTTTGGTTATGTGCAAATATTCTTTTTCTTAAGATGAATTACACAAATTGGGATTGATAATTACCTTTGGGATAGGTGAGAAGCAGGGAGGCTTTTGCTATTTATTTGTCAATTTTCTAAGATGTCTGTACCATTGGGTAGGTGGGAATTTTGTCGTGTTTGTATTTACCTTTCAGGATATGTGTATTTATAATATAAAGATGTATTACTTATAAAATTTACATTAAAACATACTTATATAAACATAAAAATATTAAAAAGCAGTGGTTGAAGGTAGAGGTGGGGTTTGGGACCATTGTTTTCATTATAAGACAGCATACTTTGATTTTATTTATTTATTTATTTATTTTTTGGGATCTTGAGCTTGTATTACTTTTACTTAGTGGAAAATAACAAGAAATATAGAAAAAAGGATAAAGGCAGCAGAGGAAAAGCATTTGAGAGCCTAGCCCCAGGCACCAGACTGCTTAGGTTTAAATCTTAGGTCTGCTACTTACCAGCGGATAACCTTGGGTAATTTACTTACCTTGTCTATGTCTTAGTTTTCCCATTTGTAAAATGC
This sequence comes from Theropithecus gelada, assembly GCF_003255815.1. Taxonomy (NCBI): domain Eukaryota; kingdom Metazoa; phylum Chordata; class Mammalia; order Primates; family Cercopithecidae; genus Theropithecus; species Theropithecus gelada. The sequence continues at coordinate 110,829,394 of NC_037676.1, forward strand.
AAAATAGAAATACTTTTCTTATAGGGTTATAGTGAGGATTAAATTATAAAAGTTAGTTAATATGGAAAAAGTGCTTGATTTAGTGTCTTGTACATAGTAATCACTACCTGTGATATATTATAAATATGTTCTTAGGTAAAGAAAAAGAAGAACACATAAACCACCTCAATCTGTTTTATTTTTCCCACCCTGACCCATGTCTAGTTTGACTAATAATTCCAGGGTTGGGAGTCTTTTCAAGAAGAAGAAGAAGGTTGAGGCTGAGCAATTGTTTGGGGCCTCTGAAGGAGGAACAGGCAATGGGAAGAATTTTCATTTAATTTCATATTTCAAAAACAAAAATTGCATTCTAAGTGCTATGCCTTGATCAATACCTTTTTTCCTTCTATTGCCATCCTGAAAAATCTTTGTCCTTTTTACCAAGTTTTTTTTTTGTTTTTTTTTTTTTTTAATATTCCACCTAATTTTAATGAATGGCCAAGCCCTACTCCCTCCAGGAAGCCTTTGATAAAGTGCCTGGTGCATTCAGAACTCTCTTGTATATATTGTTTTTCATCACATTTAGTTCCATCATATACTGTACTGTATATGTACATATACTGTACGGTCTAATTACAGGGACCACAGAAATTAGTTGTAATTTATTGTATGATACCATTATGTAGAAATACATCAGCAATGTACTAATTACTATAGGTTTTCAGTATGTTTATTAGATTAGTAGTAATTTTTTATGAAAGAACATTGATTTTCCTTTGACCTTTGATTTTCCTATGACCTAACATATCTTGTAAAATCTTGTACTTTCTTTTTGATTCTATTCATAAGTAAATCTTTAGAAGTGGAAATCTACATTTCATAATAGCAGTTTCCATTTCCACAGACGATTTACTCCTGAACCCATTATAAATGGCTTTCAGTCTACCATTCGACTAAAACTACTTTCATTGAGGTATGCAGCAACCTCTTACTTGCCAGAGGCAAATATGTATTTCAGTTCTTATTTTACTTAACTGTTTAACATCAATATCTTGATCACTTCTGGAATCTTCTTGAATCTTCTCTGCTGGATTTCCAGGAATTTGGGAGGCAAAGTTTGGAGAATAGCATGAGCCCAGGAGTTCATGATCAGCCTGGACAACATGGCGAGACCCTGTCTGTACAAAATAAAAAATAAATAAATAAAAAGAAGAAAGGTAAAAGACAAATTTCTTTTCTTTTTCTTTTTTTTTTTTTTTTTTTTTGAGACGGAGTCTCGCTCAGTCACCCAGGCTGGAGTGCAGTGGCCGGATCTCAGCTCACTGCAAGCTCTGCCTCCCGGGTTTACGCCATTCTCCTGCCTCGGCCTCCCGAGTAGCTGGGACTACAGGCACCCGCCACCTTGCCCGGCTAGGGTTTTTTTTGTATTTTTTAGTAGAGACGGGGTTTCACCGTGTTAGCCAGGGTGGTCTCGATCTCCTGACCTCATGATCCACCCATCTCAGCCTCCCAAAGTGCTGGGATTACAGGCTTGAGCCACCGCGCCCGGCCAAAAGACAAATTTCTAATGATCTGTGGTACAATTAAAAATAAACACTTAGAAAGTGACCTTGCAAAGCCAAAATCACTGATGGGAAAAAATTTTTAATATAGTTCTTAGAAAATGCACCTCCATGGAAATTTTCTTTTACTCCCCCAAGCTGCTGGATTCCAAGAGAATTTCTTCTTGTCTCGCTTCCCACCTTTGGCCATTCTTTCTCAGTCTTCTTCATAGGCATCAACATCTAAGAAAATCTTCTGCAGGTCTTTCATGCCACAGCTGGTCAGTATAAGTATCAGAAATATAAATTATGATAAATTGGATAGTAAACAAGGTTACCATCATATTTAACAGAAAGGTTCTTAAGAACTCAACCATTGTAGAACAATATAGCACATCAAACAATATATTCTAGGGAAAGTATCATTACTGAGATAATATCATCATTTTGAGCATCCAGAATTTTTGAAAAGATATTTCTATAAGAAAGTTTAAAAAGGCTGGGCACAGTGGCTCACCCCTATAATCCCACACTCAGGAGTGTGCCAAGTACACATCATTTGGTGGCGCTGATAGGGGCCAGAAGTGCTGTTATTCCTCACTCCTCTTTTCCTTCAAAAGGAATTTTCCCCTCTCAGGCTCTTTACTCTCTCTTCCCAAGGAGAGGCAGACTAATTTCAAGATTGGTGAGTTTTGGAGGAGAACCTGGCAAGTGTAGCTCCTTCTTCTCCCCTTGGTCTTTGGGATTTGCCTGCCTACAGAGAATCTGCTCTAGTGGACCATATGGAAAGCTTAGTGGTAAAGGTTGTAAGCTTGCTTTTCTTCCCCCAGAGTGAGTGGGTGAATATGTTTGCTTAGTTCCAGGGCTCATAATCGGGAAGCTCATTGTTGTCACATGTTCCCTGGGAGTCCTACTTTTATGTTCATCTGGCTCACTCCTTTGCCCATCTCAATTGATTTAGAATTCAAGAGGGAAAACCAGGGGGTTATTTAATAGTCCCTTCAAGCTTCAATATCATCTTCCACATAGAGTTACTCTTCAATATATGTATCCTTATACACTGAAGAAAACTATCATTTCACGAATGTATTGTTCTACCTGTGGTAGTTTCAAATAGAAATCTTTCCATGATTTCATTAAGGCAAGACATAACCACTCTTAGGATGACTTCATTGTCCCGAAGAGACCAAAGTACATCCCTCTGTGATGCCTAAACATGTCTCTCTCACGATCATAAATTCAGCTTAGAATTCCTGTGGTCACACATTTTGTTCTCTATTTTTGCCATACAGGTAACAAAATAAAGAAGATACTACCACCTAAAACAGTAGAAAAAGACTAGAAATGTGCAAAAGAAATTCTGCTTCCTTCTTTGGAAAATTGGATCTTGTCCAATATCATATGATTCTCCACTGTTCTAGGATTTTCTCATATTGAAACTTGAATGAAAACTTCCAAACCCTAAAATTTTTTTCCAGAAGACATTTTTATAAAAAAGATAAAATTTGAAATTAAGCTTAGAAATCATAACAAATGAAAACCTCTTTTCTTTGTGGTTTTCTCTATTATGTAATAGTCATAAAGGATATTTTATAATATTCAGTTTTGGGTATTAAAATATTACAGTCTTTTGTAGACAATTCCAATCAGCATCCCTAATTTATATGTAAGGGAAATATTGAGTCATTCCAGGTTGCAGGGAGAATTCTTGTCACAGTTAAAAACTGAAATTCTAAGATTCTAATCCTAAGCCATATGGGGTCCAACCAGTTTAATTTAGCAAGGATTTTCTCAATAACTACCATGCTGTTATTCAGGGACTGTAAGAACCAAAAGTTAACCAGACCTGGTCCTCATCCCTGAGATTCTTGCTTATAAGCAGGAGAGATAAACGTGAATTCAAAAAATTGTCTGATCCTCCTTTTCTGAAAAACCAGCATAACAAGTTTGGGTATTGGCCAAATGGATTAGTGCTATGTTTGGATTCCCGGATGCTGGATCTTTGGTTTGTAAGTGTTCTGAAGCAACCAGAAATGGGCAGAATTACTTGGTAAGTAAAAATATGAAAACAACCCCAAACCCCAAGTAAACCAAGAAATAGACAATAAAAAATATTTTTGGGTCGGGTGTGGTGGCTCAACCCTCTAATCCCAGCACTTTGGGAGCAAAGGAGGTCAGGAGTTGGAGACCAGTCTGGTCAACATGGTAAAACCCTGTCTCTACTAAAAATACAAAAATTAGCTGTATATGTTGGTGTGTGCCTGTAATCCCAGGTACTCGGAGGCTGAGGCAGGAGAATCGCTTGAACCAGGGAGGTGGAGGTTGCAGTGAGCTGAGATCGTGTCACTGCACTCCAGCCTAGGTGATAGAGTGAGACTTCATCTCAAAAAAATTATATATATATATATAAAATAAATATATATATATAATAAATATATATATTTATTTTTTTATGGAGAAGTCCAAGTTCTATCACTTTTGGAAGTGGAAGTCAGCATAAATTAAAATTTGAAAGAACAAGAGTCTGGTAGACACTAAGACCACATAGAGAATGAGAACAAGGCAGAAGGAAAATGAGAAGACCCCAAATCGTTGCAGAGAACAAGCTGGCCAGCTTGTGACTCATTTCTGGTGGCTGCTGGCCATACAAATTACAAGCTTAAGGCCTGAATTGGGACGACACCAGCCAAACACTGGATCATTGTGGTGCAGTGGAAAGAGGACAGGGATTTCAGCAAATCATACAAGTAGTTGTTATTTTCAGCAAGTCCATGTTTCAAACTGGTATATCAGTATTGCCCCCTAGAAGTAGAAGGGTTATGTAGGAATGGGGTACCTAAAATAATCAGGAACATTGGCATGTATGCAGGATTTTTGGCCTTATTATATTTGCTTTCTTTTATGTCATGTGCTTACCTCTAGTTCTGGGAGTGAGTGAGACCAGCCTAATGTGCTGAGATAGACATATTGGAAATGAGAGAAATGGGTGCGTCTCTAAAGAGAAAACTGGGATACTCTTACCCAATTTAGAAGAAAATAATTCCAGACTGGCAAAAACAGATGTCTTCCACAAAGAGGAAAGCCAAAATATCAAATGCAGCTGATGACAAGGATTATAAGGAAAAAAGATCTCTGAATTTATCAATAGTTCTGAATGTGAGAAAGGCAGTGGGCTGTTCCAGGAAAGCTTTGCAGCCAAGCAAATGCCAGTCTGAATCCCGGTCAAGCCACTTCATAATGTTGCAATCTCTGGCAAATCAAATAATATCTCTGAGCCTCAATGGTAAAGCCAAAATTATGATTACTACCTAATAACTTGAATACAAAGATTAGAAAAACATAGGTAGTTATTATTAACAGTCTTCAAGAGAATAATCATTTCAGTGGTGAGGAATGAATGAAGAGGAGATAAAAATAATAGAAATATACCCCTAATACAAGAAAAGTAACTAATAAAGAAAATAGAGAAATCTGATGATAGCTAGAAGATGGCATCAAGCTAACCTTACTTTTACCACCCCTTCCACCTGCCATTGTAGGGTAGATCTGTCGCAATAAGGCAGAACATAAGGGTACTTGGTAGAAATAGTCAACTGAAGAGAAATATATAAAGAAAGGAGTTAAATGTGATAAACCAACAAGTAATTTAACATTTAATATGGAGAAAAGACCATTTCTCCTTCAAAACTAAAGATAAGGACAAGATGGCAGATGGAGATAGAGATGCTGAGGTAAGATGTGATTTGATCCTGAGGTCTGGACTTTATAGATAGCTCATTTCTCACACACACACACACACACACGCACTTGACACTTGGGTCCTTATCTTACTGAAGTTTTCTAAGGCAAGTGTTGACTCCTGTCTAATTTCTCCTCCTAGAAGAATTTTCCTTCTTTGTTTACTATGAAATGATCCTTCTTGGATTCTCATTCTCTCTTAAACCTTGTCAATATCCTCTCTTTCTGGCTGTTTCAGAAAAGCTGGTGCTCTCCTGGCTTCCAGTCTTGGTCCTCTTCTGCCATTTTTACATGCCTGGGTGAGCTTGCCTAGCTTCCCATTGCTTCAATTTAGTCTCAAATACTGATAATTCCAAAATTTATGTCTCTGGACCAAACTCTTCTCCAGCACTCAAAGACTTCTTATACAACTAATTGGCTACAGGCTGGCTCTGGCTAAATGTCTTTCAGTCTTAATATGTCCAAGATAGAACTCTATGTTCACTCAAACCACTTCCTGCCCCAACCTGTGTTGCCCAGATACCCCTCAAGGAAGACTTGTATTCAGTAGCTGGAAAGGTTGTCAGCAAGCAGTCTCAGTTGTCAGCTCCCACAGGTTTCTCCACAGCTTCAGAGAGCCATCTTACCTAAGACCATGCTGTTCCTGAACTGGTCTACATCCAATTACTGAGTACAGTGAGAGCACAAAGCCCCAGCCATTTCAGCTCCCTTCAGGATAACTTTGATGAGCCACATGCTACCCAGAGCTCTTGAGAGACTGACCAAGGCATCAGGCCTGCATTGCGATTCATCTTCTCCTTCCACCTAACCCGGCTTCCTCCGCCTTCCTTCTACAGAATTTGATCTCTAGTAAATACTTGTCATGCCAGTCTTTGTTTTGGCATCTGCTTCCAAAGAACACAACTCACAGCACACCAGGACACTTGTTTTCCAAAGCAGAAATCTAGGTGTTATCTCTCTCCCGCCCCCCTCATTCACCAGTCATCAAAAACTGGCAATTCTTTCTCCTAAATCTTACCATTCTAGCTAGTTTCTCTACTACTCCCTACTCACTTCCAATACTCTAGCTCAACTTTTGCATCCTTGGCAGGTCTATCTTAAACTTGATGGTTAAGGTTCCTTCCATTGAATGGACCCAGAAGGGCCATTGATTTCCTCTTTGCTGAATTGCAGGTTTATAAGTCTCTCTTCTTTATTTAAGTGTCTGCTTCTCTGGGATAGATGCCAAGTCTTGTTTTTCTTCTTGGTATTCAACCTTCCCAAAACTTCACTCACACCCTCAACTCCATAGCAGAAACCTTACCCAGTCCCCAACACTTAGAGAAACCCTGTATGCATTTGGCTAATTAACACATCAATAATATTGTCCAGGTGAATAAGATTTAAACAATACCTAATGTGGTATTGCTTAAACCTACAGTTAAATAGTTGTGCCTTATAGAGAGCTTGTCTATAAAATGACTTAAACACATCATTCACACATCATAAACCTGCCCCTTTTTCATCTTTTTGTTATACTTCATTGTGAAACAGTTAGCTGTAATATCCCCACAGAGAGTATTTCATGCAGGTAACTCAGTTCATTGGGAGAAGAGAACAGATTTTAACCATTGCTTATTTTGTATATTTGTAGCTCCAGTTTGCCAAGTCTGAAAAAGCTACCATCATGCTATGTATATGCTGTATATATAACATGGAAAATTATCTGTGGTCAAGGGAAATAACTAAACAAGGGAGGTTAGGATCCATCCATGTGATGAAATGTGGTTTAGTATTAAAAAGCAAATCCATTCCCAGAGATAGACTAGGATGATATTTGGAAAATAATCTCATATGGTTAAATGTAGGGCCCTGAAAAAAAATTCAACCTAACCATCTCCTCTGTAGCATTTTCATTTGATTATAATTTGAATATATTTTCATTTATTTTAAGCCTTTTCCTTGGAATTACCTATTCCAAGATTCTTAAATCAGTGGTAAGAGAACTGTTGGGCAAAGTTATGGCATCCCTTATACAAATTATCTTTTTTAATTATACGACTCTGCTTTAAAAGCAGCTTTCTGCAGCCAAGATGTTTTAGTTTATGATTTGCAAGAATTGCTTTGTGATTTTTGCCACTGAACCTGGTCTTTTTCCTCTCTCCTTTGCAACTCTTGTTTTGTTTGTTTGTTTGTTTTTCTCTCTTTGCTGAGGTCATCTGAGAAAGATGGAGAGGCTGATTGGTAATTGCACATTGCTCTTTTTGTTTGCAATTTAAGACTGAAATCTTTCAAAGAAAATGGAAATTGGCATGGATCACTCTTATCCCTTAGAATTTCAATTTTCATTAAATAGATGTTTATGGAGCACCAGCCTGAACCATGCACTGAAAATACATGTGTTCATATGTCTAAGAAGCCATGTCTTATGGAGAAGACATTAAACCCTACTAACAATTCCTAATCAGTGTGATGAATGCTGTAAGGGTAAGCACAGAAGGCTTTGGAAGCACTAAATGAACATCTGATTCCGCATTGAATGGGGCAGCCTCCTTTCTGGGTAGGTGACACTTAGTGTTTAAAAGAAGAATGGGAGTTATCCAGGGAACAGGAGGAAGTCATACGTTAGACAAGCTGGAAAGGGCCTTCTAAGGAGGAAGGAGTTTGTGAAATTGCAAGAAATTCTCTATTCCTTATAAGGAGAGTGAAAAGAAGGAAATAATAACAGGTGAGACTGGCGAAAAAGGATGATAAAACTATAAGCATTTACAATTTTCCATCTCTGATATTCTAGGAAATGTGGATTTCAGAGATAACAGTCCTTATTTCCTGAATGGGGTGAAAGATTGAAATGGAAAATGAAAGAAGCTGAAAATTGCCTCACATACTAAAAAAGATGATAGACCCATTGGGAGAACAAAGGATTTGGGAGATAGAGCCTTCCACAGTCAGGATGGAGAAATAAACATGTGGAAAAGTTGGGGAGGTGGTGGAGATAGAGGGAAAGAGAGAGACAAAGAGAGACAGAAAAACACAGACACACATACAAACACACACATAAGACAGTAATAATGAAAGACACATGATAGAGAGGTAGGGACACCTAGAGAGAACACAGACAGACAGGCAATGAGGGAACAGAGACAGAGATCGAGACATTCGTTGAAAGACAGGCATTAAACAAGGAGACAGAGAACAGGAAAGACAGCAACAACCACAGACATGAGAACCTTAAAGAAAGGGAGCAGCTGTTAATGAGGTTTTTAAGAAGATTTCTTGTGTATTGTGTTATGTAATGCCGTTTGTTTTTCCACAAAGAGTTTAGTAGAACTACCCTGCTTATCGATGTTTTTGGACTTAGAGTTTTTCTTCTGGATGTATTATCATGGTCAACCTGGCTCCATAGATGCCCAGTTATGTACTATAGTGGTAAGCAGTGATGAGATTAGGGAAGGCCTGTGTGCCCCATTAGGGTTTGAGGTTCCTTAGAGACCAGCTCATTGTAGTTAGAGGGTGACATTTCTCTGTTTTGACCCCAGAATTTATGCATAAAAAGCTCTGGGGAATCTGGTTGCATCTCAAGAAAAGCAGCTTGGGCATCACCTGGCCTGGGAAGTCTTTCCAATCCTTGCAGACCTGGTTAGTGCCCTACTTCTGTGTTCCCACAGCACTCTGACTCACCCTGTTCACCGCAGGTAGAACATGGGGGAACTTTATTCACATGGGGTGTAGCCTTGTAACATAGTTTGAAGTTGGGTAATGTGATGCCTCCAGGTTTGTTCTTTGCTTAGGATTGTCTTGGCTATTCGAACTCTTTTTCAGTTCCATATGAATTTTAAAATAGGGTTTTCTGCCAAAAGCAATAGCAACAAAAGCAAAAATTGACAAATGGGATCTAATTAAACTAAAGAACTTCTGCACAGCAAAGAAAACTGTCATCAGAGTGAACAGACAGCCTACAAAGTAAGAGAAATTTTTTTCCATCTCTCTATCTGACAAAGGTCTAATACCCAAAGGTCTGGATATAAGACTCTAATATCCAGAATCTACAAGGAACTTAAACAAATTTATGAGAAAAAAAAAAACATTAAAAAGTAGGCAAAGGACATGAAGAGACACTTCTCAAAAGAAGACATTCATGCAGTCAAGAAACATACGGAAAAAAGCTCAACATCACCGATCATTAGAGAGATGCAAATCAAAACCACAATGAAACACCATATCATGCCAGTCAGAATGGGGATTACTAAAATGTCAAGAAACAACAGATGCTGGCTAGGTTGTGGAGAAAAATGAACGCTTTTATACTGTTGATGGGAATGTGAATTAATTCAACCATTGTGGAAGACTGTGGTGATTCCTCAAAGACCTATGGGCAGAAATAACATTTGATCCAGGATTCCCATTACTTGGTATATACCCACAGGAATATAAATCATTCTATTATAAAGATACATGCATGCATGCATATGTTCATTGCAGCACTATTCACAATAGCAAAGACAGGAAATCAACCCAGATGCCCAACAGTGATAGGCTGGATAAATAAAATGTGGTACATATACAACATGAAATACTTCAGCCATAAAAAGGACTGAGATCATGTCTTTTGCAGGGAGATGGATGTAGTTGGAAGCCATTATCTTCAGCAAACTCACAAAGGAACAGAAAACCAAACACTGCATATTCTCATTTATAAGTAGGAGCTGAACAATGAGAACACATGGACACATCAGGGGAAACAACACACACTGGGGCCTGTCAGGTTGAGGAGAGGGAGGGAGAGCATCGAGAAGAATAGCTAGTGGATGCTGGGTGTCATATCTGGGTGATGGGTTCGTCTGTGCAGCAAACCACCATGGCACACATTTACCTATGTAACAAACCTACACATTCTGCACATGTACCCTAGAACTTAAAATAAAAGTTGAAGAAAAGATAAAATAAAATAGGTTTTTTAAATTATGAGAAGAATGTCATTGGTAGTTTCGTAGGAATAGCACTGAAGCTGTAAATTCCTTTGGGCAGTATGGCCATTTCAACAATATTGATTCTTCCTATCCATGAACATGGTATGTTTTTCCATTTGTTTGTGTCATCTTTGATTTCTTTGAGCAATGTTTTGTAATTCTCTTTGTAAAGCTATTTCACCTCCCTGGTTAGCTGTATTTCTCAGTATTTTATTCTTTTTTTGTGGCAATTGTGCATGATATTGAGTTCTTAATTTGGCTCTCAGCTTGAATATTGTTGGTGTATAAGAATGTTACTGATTTTTGTACATTGATTTGGTACCCCAAGACTTTGCTAAAGTTGTTTTTCAGATCAGAGAGCCTTTGGGAAGAGAACATGGGTTTTTCTGGGTATAGAGTAATATTATCTGCAAACAGGGAACGTTTAACTTTATCTCTTTCTACTTAGATGCCTTTTATTTCTCTCTTTTGCCTGATTGCTCTGGCCAGGAATTTATTCCTTGCTTTTCTAATTCACCATAGCCAAGTCTTGAAGATTCAGTGGTTTATAGGTATCTGCTAATTAACATTACTGTCCCCACACAACCTAGAAGAAACAAGTAGAGGATGTTAAGAGACCTGCTCAATGGCAGGGTAATAGTAAATGGCAAAGCCAGATCTAGATCATAGATCCTCTAATGTTTGTGTGTCTGCTATTTTGACTCTACAATATTGCTCCTCACCTGAATGGAGTTCAATTAGAAAAAGGATATAGATACCTCACCAAACACAGTCCACAAACTTAAGCTGTCTCTAGATTACAAGGAGATCAAGTGGAAATTGTTTATGGTTTGATCCAACTTAAAGCTTTTTTTCCGATAAACTATACTGATTATCTCTCTTGCCAATGGTCACATATCTTGATATCCTTGTTTTCTCCTGCATGTTATACATGACTTACTATGGATAGTGAATTACAGTGGAACAGGCCAGGTTGAGAGGTTACAGGACTTGAAATTGGCCTCTTCCACTGTAATGAGCATGTTCTGTGCCAGAAACAGACTCATTTACAGGAGAGAGGAATAACTTCAACCTGAACTATTATATAACAGACAGTAGCTGGTCCAGCAGTCTGGGGTGTGTGAGGAACTTGTCTAATGAGGGAATTGTTATTTCAATTGGGAAAATAGCCTTGTAATAGGGAGTGTGAGAGCAAGTGATAATCTGGAATCCTGGATAAGAGAAATGGGCAACGGGGAGAAAGAGTAGTGGGAAGCAGAGGCCCTGCCCCTTTGCCTTCAACAAGAAGAGCACAGTAGAGAACTGAAAAATGCAAGGAAGGTTTTATTTCCAAAGATTTCTGAGTACATAAATAACCTAAGAACTCAGACACTAAATATGCATGAAGAAAGTAATGGCTGGACTAACAAAAACAGTAAAGATATCAAGTCAAAGAATATGGAGATGCTTAAAGTCAGTATGCCTAAAGTCAAGATTGGTCCTTGTAAATGTGGTTGTCTAAGTGTGCAGACTGGAGTCAAGATGGAAAGAGAGAAGAGGGTTGCAGAGTCTAAAGAACAGCAAAGGCTTAATGCTTCTTTATTGAATAGATAACAGTACTATTTTGGAGCAGCAAACTTAACTGTTAATATAGACATGTACAAAGAGATGGAGAAGTTTTTCTAAAGGGTACTTGAATCAAAACAATATGCTTGCAGCACAAAACCAATAATGCAAAATGTCTGTTAATATATGAAATATCAGGGGTAATGCTAAGAATATATCATTCAATTAGACTATGCATGAGGAATAAGCAAATATTTTTATTTACTTACATTGCCAAAACAATTTTTTTGGCAACAAAAAAATTTTTTGGCAAACAAAAAAAAAAGTTTGTTTTTATTGCCTTGATGTTGAATAGAAGACTGTGGAGGGAGACAAAATCACCACAGGATGAAACATTTAAATAATAAAAATAACTGAACTTTTAGGCACAGGTCTCATTTATTTGGACTGAATGAATCCAAACTCTCCAATTGAAAGCTATTTTAAGAGAGAGCCTGGTGATATAGCCTTCTAAAAAGCCACCACCTTCAGAAATAGATTCTATTATCCAATAATCAGCTGGCAACATAGGTGTTTAAGATCAATCTAATAGACTTTGTTTGCTTAAAAGCTAATCATCGCTTAGGAGCCACAGTAACTACAAGTTGAGTGATTACAGTGCATGTGTTCGCAATAATCCCTAAAAGAATTTATAAGTATCAAAGTCATGGATAAGAACTGAAAGAACTGGTAATGATTCTCTGGAGTATAGTTTAAATATTAGTTCTGGTTCCCCACCAGGGGGCATCCTGGACCCCTTTAAGGGCAACAGTCAAATCAAATGCTTTGTCCCAGCTTATGGGCAAAGGAGTGGATGTAACGGACTTTCTTTTACTCATCTAATCTACTACATAAACTCATGCTAATGTACCCCTGCATAGCCTCATACTATGACTACCTAGTCTACTCTTCATCATCTTAGTATTGAGAGATGGGAGATTAGACAACAGAAAAAGGAGATTAATACAGACTTTACAAAACATAATGTAGTCACATCCCATCTCTTGGCCCAGATTTAAGAGTATTGGGGTTTTAAAGGCCCAGTGGCTTAAAAACAACTAACCAACTAAACAGAATCCTCCCAACTACTGCATTATATTTACCACATGAGGGAATTTAGCATTATAAATAATTCAGCCCAAGTGGCACTTCTCAGTGCAAATGAACTCAGGCCATTTTGCAGCATTAACTCTGATGATTTTTGTTCACACTTATTTTCTAGCACAATCTTGGTTCATCTCTAATGGGCTAGTTACGTCATCCATTTAAAATAGGTTCATCCTGCACTCCCACAGAAACAATGCTTATTTCTCAAAAATGATAGTTGCAAAGAGAGGTCTAATTTCCCAACATAGATTGATTTGTGTGTGTGTGTGCAATGAAAAGAATCTATGTGCTTTTTGAAGTGGCCAGGGTCACAGTGGCTGTAATCTAGTTGGTCTAAATTAAAAACAGACTCTTGTCCTGGTATGCTGAGTATGAGTCCTAGTTGTGTAACAAGTGGTTATTCCACTTTTTTGAGTAGGCACCTAAGACTGACCAACATCTCAGGGAAGTAGAAAAAATGAAGATTGTTAAGTGTTTCTGGTCAAGATAGAATATTATAGTAAAATGATGTGTTTTCCTGTCATGATATGTGATAATGCATGTGAATTAAATAATACAAACACTACCTTTAGATTTTAATTAGAATGATCATCAGTTACTGAGTAATTTTTGAGGAGTCACTCTTTTTCACTAATAGGAAATAAAAACTCCAAAGATAATGGAAGAATTTCACTGCTACATTTAAATGTAGATTTCTAGATTATTGTTGTAATAGGTAACTTATTAGTGGGTAGTAGGAACTACTTACTGACTTCAGGATTTTCCACGATAATATAGTTATGCTAAAGGGAATATCAAGGTTTTGCAAATTATAGACTGGTAAAATTCAGATCCCTTAGGTATTTTTTAATGGTCTCATTCATCATTTCTCCTTTGTCTGCATAGTTTATAAAAGTAGAATTCCTAGCTCTAATTCATCTTTGGAATGTTATGTAGATTCCACACCTCTCCTCACTGCCTACCCCCACCCTCCCAGCCCCATTCCCTACCAGATTTCAGCATTCTGCTCTCTGTTCTTTCCCCCCTTTAAGCGAAAGAAATTGAACGCCTAGTACCTCCTCCCACAATACTAAGAAGCAGAACAACGCTGTCATCTGCTTCATTTTATGGACACCAGTGATTTTCCTGTAGCGGAATAACTGTTGATTAAATATTTTCCATGCTCCTCCACATTTCCTGGTTCTGCAGCTCTTGTTTCCCTGACTTAAAGCAAAAATATTGCTTGGTTAAGATACCATGCTCTATTTCAAATCAGTTTGCCACCAAAATTTGGTTATTGGAATATCCTTTAAAAGGCAAACTACCTATATTTGAATACTACTCACATGAGCAAAATCAACCAACCATCTCCTCAGATGGTTCGTAAATTTAATAAGTGATTTTTGAAAGAGCTTTTTATAATTATCCCTCCTTTAGAAATATAACCTGAAAGCTGATTTCTAGTTATGGCTTAATACATTTATCAAAACATAAGTTAATATATAAAAGCACATTTATATTATCTGCAACATTTACCTTTTCCAGCCAGAGAAAGTATGATGTTTATCAGTTATTGTATTAATAATAGTCATTGGAAGATGTTATTAGGGAAGTTATACCATTTTCAAGATGTGTCATAACAAAATAAGCCACAACAGCAACAATAGCACCAACTCTAACTCTGGTACTACTACTACTATTGGTAATTCTGTGTCTACTGGCCCTGTGAGATAAGCCTGACAGCTACACTTATTTCCAAGTTAAGGATAAGGAATCTGAGCATACTTCAGTGACTTATTTTAAGGTCAAAGCACATACCCAAGGTAGAAGCAAGGAAAGAAACCAGTTTTTCTGACTTTCAAGAATACATAGTTGGGTACTGGGTTTTTGTTATGTTAACAGCACCTGACATATGAGGGAAGTTTGCCTCTTATCAAAACAAAATAAACATATTTATATGAAAAATACCACATTAAAAACTTTTTTATCAATCTTGAGACCCCAAATTTCATCATCAGTATGACTGATCTTTCCCATCCTCCAAAACTTTGTGTTTCTGCTTGGTCCTAAAGCATTGGAGAAGTTTATTCAGATATTGGTCAGTAGTCTGCCACAGTTGAACTGCAGTTACAACATTAATCCAGTTTACATTGTAATTTAGTCTGAAGTTTTGCTGTTTCTGTGTTGCACTTGGGCACAGAAAATTTTTATGATCAGGCAATCTTGGTGTTTGAGATCTTGGCTCCTTACACACCCTATTCAACCATTCCCCCCTTTGAAGTCTTGCCACTTTTTTAAGTTGCTGTTAGGGCATATGCAGGCAATACTTAGGGGACTTATAGATCTCTCTCATTTTTCAGGTTATGTTTCAGCTTATCAAATACATAACTTCTCCTTTCTGCCTGACTTCCTGACCCTGAAAGTATTATTTTCTTTCTTTCTGCCTGAGACTTTGCCAAAGTTGCTGAGGCTGGGATTGCAGCCTGGTCAAGAAAGAGTGGATATAAGGAGGATACCCACAAGTTATCCTGCCAAGCACATTACAATGAAAAGGTCATCATTAGTGGCCTTTTTAGTTATTTGAAACATTTACTGAGCCCAAAGCTTTCACCTTCTATTCTGGGCTGAAATGCAGAGAAAATTTGGGCTGGTGATATTTGCATATATGCTATAAGGAGTAGAAGAAAATCATATCCTTCAATTCTTGGTAATAAGTGGAAATAACTGGTGACTCTGAGCAGATTCTGATTAGAACAATAAGGTATTAGCTTTGTTTTTCAAATTTTAATAAGTTTTTAAGTAAGATTTTTGAAAGCAGAGGAAAGTATATATACTTGACTGTTATTTCCATTGTCAGTTTATCATTGACAGTCACAAATCAGAGGGAAGTGCCAATCGTCTCCAGAATGCGAGACTACAGCATTCTTCACAAGTAGTGCATGGGGCCAGGCACGGTGGCTCATGCCAGTAATCCCAGCACTTTGGGAGGCTGAGATGGGTGGATCACCTGTAGCGGAATAACTGAGGTCAGGAGTACGAGACCAGCCTGGTCAAGATGGTAAAACCCCATCTCTACTAAAACTACAAAACTTAGCCAGGCATGGTGGTGCATGCCTGTAATCCTAGGTATGGGGGAGGCTGCGGCAGGAGAATCACTTGAACTCGGGAGGCAGATGTTGCAGTAAGCTGAGATTGCACCACTGCACTCCAGCCTGGATGACAGAGTGAGACTCTGTCAAAAAAAGAGAGCAATGAATGACTTATTTCCTTTTCTTTATATTCATTTTTTTTTCTGTACTCAGGAAAACTATTCATAGTAGAAGTATAAATAAAATGTTCACTCTGAATCTGGATGAATTATTTGATCTGCTGTCAAAAGTCCTTTCTTTGTTTCATAATAAAAAGTGTACATAATTTATTCCAGTTTCAGCTCCCCTATGAACAAATAGCCAATTCTGGTGCTGTGTTCAATATTTTTACTTCAGAACGCTGAGAAGGCATTGGGTAAGAAGCACCACCTGCTTAGGGAATGATTTTCCCTGTAATGACTTTGGAAAGAAAGGAGTGTCTTAGTTTAATCCAGTATCATGTGTTGTGTATCACAGTATGTGAGAGCTTTAGATCATCGATGGAATTTTGATACCAAGTCTCCCATATACTGCAGTGCTATGTGGTTGTGGCTGAGTCTTAATGCACCCTATGATGTCACTTCCCCATTATAAAAACAAACGAAGAGAGTAGTGATTTATTTTGATACTTTATTTACTTGCTTCTCAACTCCCCACATGATCTTTAATAAAACCGGCTTTTCAGAAACAGATTAAGAAGCCTTGAAAATAGTTATATCCAACACTTTTGTGGAAAGTCAGGATACAGGAATACATGAAAGATGGATGAATGTGGTGGTTTGTAACATGTTACCAGAATCTATTTTCATCCCATGTTCACCATAGCATTAGGATCCAGCAATGCATTTTAGGTTAAATAAAAAGGAGGAAAAAACAAAAAGAAAAAAAGGAAATCATCAGAAAGGAATTAACTTATAAATCTTTATGTTCTGTTTTAAACTTCAAAATCCCCATAAGAGCCAATCAAATTTCCAAGAATGACCAACTGTGCTCATTAATAATAAAGAGATACACTAGAGAAGAAGTTGAGAATATCATACCTATGCTTAGTGATATGATGTTTTGAAAGTGAGTATACAGTTGGAAAAATACAGTTTCATTAGTCCTGTCAGTGGCTTTTGAACCAGGGAAGAACACTGAGACCTGATGAGGGTCCATACAAACCTTGGTTGAACACGGTTGTAAGATATATCACCTAAACTATAGGTAGGGACCGGTGATGGCCTGTGCTCACTTGTGGAGGTATTTTCTTTAATGTTTGACTAGGAGTTATCCAACTGTTTTTATAAGGCAACTCCAATTTGGCTCAGAATAGAGCCAAAAAGTTAAATACTAGCTCAGGCTCCCACAATATCTTGGTTTTCTAGGTGGCACTACAACAGGATTTTCACTTTGCCACATTGCCCATGGAGCTGTACCACCCTCTTGCCAAGGTTAGAAGGCCCCCCAGGGTAAAAGCAACCATCCTGTTTCTGTTTGTGGTTGGACTGAAGATGTTTACATGACTAATGACCCCTGTGCCCAAAAGAAAAGCAGGTGACATTAAGGTTCGTGCAATATTGACATGTTAAGAGGGTTTTCACAACTCAGGAAACTCTTAGCTGAGCTGGTTCTCCGAAAATGTTGAGTCCTGTTTTCCGTGGCATGGTGCAGCTGATGTTGTCACTCTGTGGTCAGGAGCAGGAAAGCTGGTGGGGTGGAGAGAGATTAGCGGTCTAGAAGTATGTAATTGGTATTTCATGGCAACAGGGAGTTGACAGCCCTCAGGGACCACAAATGGAGGGGAGGACCAGCAGCTCAACTGGATTAAAACAAACTATGATTGAAAAAAAAGTAAGAGAGACATATATTCAAGCAGTTAAGAATTTGATAAATTACTCTATAGATGAATTCCATATTGCCTTCCTTAAAAGGTAAAGTGTTAAGTGAGATAATATATGTAAGGAAGTTAGCATAGTGCCAGGATGATAGTGATTAATCTGTTGAAAACCTGCCTGCTTTTAGGTTTTCTGCATGGGGAGCAGTTGGGCATAACTTAAGCTTAGCAGAAGTATTATTTCATTTAAATTTTCCCCTTATTTGTACTAGAGAAGTTAATCCTTATTTCAGATCTTGTACCTGACACTGTGGGTGGAAAAACTCCACTCATGAATTTGGAGAGGGCAGGCACACGGCTACGGCAGTTGCCGTCCAACTGAGTGTGGTTAGTTTGTGTAACTGAAGCCAAGCAAAGCTAAGGCAGTGCTGGTACATGGATCCTTCTGTTAGACTAAATAAAGAACAGTGAACCTATTTTTATGGGGAGGAAAAGAAGAAAAAATTATTCCTAACAGTAGGGGATGACTTGAGTCTAGGAACCTCAGGCTGTGTCTAAATGTTATCAAATATTCAGATGAAGCTGTGCAAAAATTTACTGTCATCCAGATGTTTCCAGAAATACAATATTTTGATTTCATGTAGAAGAAATCAGGGAAAGATTGGATTTTATTTTTCTGGCATTGTGAGACACAGTCTCAGTATCTTTCTTATTGTCTGCTGTGTCTCTCTAGTTAGGACTATGTTATGGGGACCAGCACAGCTGCTTTCTGGGGTTGTCAGTCCCCGGCCTGGGTCACTCTTAAATCTACAAAGGGCTGTTTGTTCTGTGTGAAACTCACTCAGGATGGAGCCCAGTTTGTCACTTGGGTCATTGGAATGAGCCAGCTGAGTTTAGTATCCTTGTGATTTCAAGTCAAAGGATTAAAATATACAAAGTCATGGAATTTAACTTTCCTCCTACCCCTCAGATCTCTCTGAAGGAGATCAATGAACAAAGGTCCTTCTGATGTTCAAAGAAACTAAATAAGTTTGCATTCACAAGGACACTATATCCTGTATCAAAAACAGGTTCGCAAGACCAGTTCTTCACTCAGGACAAGATCATAGAGAATGAGAAGGTTGGGAATGGGTTTAGTACAATACGGCTCACAAGGCAGGTATTCCAGATGCTGGCTTTTGAGCAAATGAATTGGAATAGTTCAAACACAGGTAGTTTTGACATGAAGATCCAGATGATTAAACACAACTTTTCAACTTCATTTATCTTATGTAGAAGAGATAAAAATGGAGCATAACCTCAGTCTTCTGAAGGACTTAGAATCAAATTCTAAGGAAATTATTTATCATCTTAAAGCTTCAGTTTTCTCAACCATAAGAAAAAATTTAAAACCTATCAGGATTTTATGAAATCATATATTTGTAAATAGTTATACCTAACTTACAGTAGGTGCTTAATAAGTATTAGTTTTCTCCCCAGTTGTCTTTTTAACCCTTTCCTTCAACATGATTTTAGTTCCAATCATAAATGCTTAGCATGCAAAGGAATGAAAGGCAAATGCTAAGACAAATATCTTAGAGAAGGTAAATTTTAGTGATCCACTCACCAGGAGCAATACATTTAGAAGAATATTGGTAATAATTGATTAATTTATGGTGATAAGTATATTTTAAAGTGATTTTAACAAATTCATCAAAACTCATGGGATGGGGGTGTGGCCAAGATGGCTAACTAGAAGCAGTGGCATTTGGAGGCTCCCACTGAGAAGAAACAAAACAGCATGCAAATCCTGCACTGGCAACTGAGGTATCTAGGTTCTATTATCAGGACTGACTAGGCGGTTGGTGTGATCCACAGAGAGCAAGGAAAAGCAGGGTGGGGCATCAGCCTGCCTAAGATCCCACATGGGGCAAGGGGAGTCCCCACCCCCAGCCAAAAGAGGTGGTGAGTGAGCATGCTACCCAACCTGGGAAATTGTGCTTTTTCCTCGGGACTGTGCAACCCATAGATCAGAAGATCCCCTTTGTGAGCCCATGCAACCAGGGCCTTGTGTCCCAACTACAGAACTGCGCAGATTCTCAACAGCAACTCAGCTGGAATCCGCCTAAGACTAACAAGTTCTCAAGGAGTGGGGTAGCCATCATCACTGTGGTTACCTGCTGTCTAAGCCATCTGAGCTTCCTGGGGGAGGGTCAGCAGCCATCACTGCAGCTGTCAGCTGCCTAAAAAACTGAGCTCCCCAGGGAAGGCACAGCAGCCATCACTGCAAGCTGCTACCTACCTAAGACACTGAACTCCTGGAGAGAAGGGCGGCAGCCATCATTATAGCTCCAGGCTGTGTTTTTCCCCTGCTGGAGCTGGGGAGATTGGATGACTTCCTCCCAAGGGTTATTCCCCACAGCGCAGCATATTGGCAGTGGCAGACAGTGGCCAGACTGCCTCTCTAGGCTGGGCCCTGACCCATCCCTCCTCACTGGGCAGGGCTTCCCTGCAGAAACTCCAGTAACTCCAGCCAGGGGCTTAGAGACAGAACTCTGATCTCCCTGGGTCTCACCCCCTAGTGGGAGGGGTGGCCATGGTCTCCATGGACCAGCAGACTTAGTGTTCTCTCTTGCTAGCTCTGAGGAATCTAGGCAGCCCAGAAGAGTGGGTTTCTTTCCAAGGTAGCATACCCCCTCCACCAAGGGACAGCCAAAGTGCTTTCTTAAACGAGTCCTGGTTCCCATGGCCCCAACTGGGTGAGACCCCCAAAGAAGGGTCGCCAGACACCCTATACAGGAGTGATCCTACTGGCATCATATCAGTGCCCTTCAACGTCAGAGATCTCAGAGGAAGGAGTAGGCACCCATCTTTGCTGTTCTCTCGTCTCCTCAGTGACATCTTCAGATGCGGGAGGGATCCGGATAAATAGGGCCTGAAGTGATCCCCTAGAAAATGGCAGTAGTGGCTATCTACAGAAGAGGGACCTGACTATTGAAAGAAAAACAAACAAACATGCAGAAAGCAACAACAACAACATCAACAAAAATAATCCCCAGAAAAACCTCATCCAAAGGTCAGCAGCCTCAAAGATTGAAACTAGACAAACTCATGAAGATGAGAAAGAATGAATGAATAAATGCTGAAAACTCAAAAGGCTAGAGTACCTCTTCTCCTCCAAATGATTGCAACACCTCTCCAGCAAGGACACAGAACTGGATGGAGGACGAGATGGCCAAATTGACAGAAGTAGGATTCAGAAAGTGGGTAATAACAAACTTTGCTGAGGTAAATGAGCATGTTCTAACCCAGTGGAAAGAAGCTAAGAACCATGATAGAAGGTTACAGGAGCTGCTAACTAAAATAAGAAGTTTAAAGAGGAACATAAAAGACCTGATGGAACTGAAAAATACAGCAGAAGAACTTCGAGAAGCATACACAAGCATCAATAGCCAAATCAACCAAGTAGAAGAAAGACTATCTGGCTAAAATAAGGCAAGCAGACAAGATTAGAGAAAAAAAGAAAGAAAAGGAACAAACAAAACCTCTGAGAACTATGGGACCATGTAAAACAACCAAACCTACGACTGATTGGAGTACCTTAGGGAGACAGGGAGAATGGAATCAAGTCAGAAAACACACTTCAGGATATCATCCAGGAGAACTTCCCCAATCTAGCAAAACAGGCCAACATTCAAACTCAGGAAATACAGAGTCTCCAGTAAAATACTCCACAAGAAGATCAACCCCAAGGCACATAATCATCAGATTCTTCAAGTTTGAAATGAAAGAAAAAAGGTAGATAAACATACTTGTGCATATTCCCTTCCCCGTGTCCATGTGTTCTTATTGTCCATGGTGGCTCATGCCTGTAATCACAGCACTTTGAGAAGTGGAGGTAGGTGGATCACCTGAGATCAGGAGTTCAAGACCAGCCTGGCCAACATGGCAAAACCCCATCTCTACTAAAAATACAAAACTTAACCAGTCATGGTGGCACATGCCTGTAGTGTCAGCTACTTGGGAGGCTGAGTCAGAAGAATCACTTTAACCCAGGAGGCAAGAGTACCAGTGAGCTAAGATTGCCCAAAGTAATTTTTAGATTTAATGCTATTCCCATCAAACTACCATTGACATTCTTCACAGAATTAGAGAAAACTAGTTTAAAATTGATGTGGAACCAAAAGGTTCCAAGACAATCCTAAAAAAAATAACAAGACTGAAGTCATCACGCTACCTGACTTTCAACTATACTACAAGGCTACATTAATCAAAACAGCATGGTACTGGTGTCAAACAGACGCATAGACCAATGGAATAAAATAGAGATCTCAGAAATAAGGCCACACATCTACAACAGTCTGATCTTTGACAAACATGACAAAAACAAGCAATGGGGAAAGGATTCCCTATTTAATAAATGGTGCTGGAAAAACTGGCTAGCCATATGCAGAAAATTGAAACTGGTCTCCGCTTCCTAACACCTTATGCAAAAATTAACTCAAGATGAATTAAAGACTCAAATGTAAAACCCAAAACCATAGAAGCCCTAGAAGAAAATCTAGGCAATATCATTCAGGACATAGACATGGGCAAAGATTTTATGATGAAATGGCCAAAAGCAACTGCAACAAAAGCAAAAATTGACAAATGGGATCTAATTAAATTAAAGAGCTTGTGCACAACAAAAGAAACTATCATCAGAGCGAACAGGCGACCTACAGAATGGGAGAACATTTTTTCAATCTACCCATCTGACAAAGGTCTGATATCCAGAATTTACAAGGAACTTAAACAAATGTACAAGAAACAAACAACCCCATAGAACAGTGGGCAAAGGACATAAACAGACACTTCTCAAAGGAAGACATTTATGTGGCCAATAGATGAAAAAAAAGCTCAACATCACCGATCATTAGAGAAATACAAATTAAAACCACAATAAGATACCATCTCATGCCAGTCAGAATGGTGATTATTAAAAAGTCAAAAAACAACAGATGCTGGCAAAGCTATGTAGAAATAGGAACACTTTTACATTGTTGGTGGGAATGTAAATTAGTTCAACCATTGTGGAAAGACAATGATTCCTCAAGGATCTAGAACCAGAAATACCATTTGACTCAGCAATCCCATTACTTGGCATATACCCAAAAGAATAAAAATCATTCTGTTATAAAAATACATGCACATGTATGTTTATTGCAGCACTATTCACAATAGCAAAGACATGGAATCAACCCAAATGCCCATCAGTGATGGACTGGATTTAAAAAATGTACATATATACCATGGACTACTATGAATCCATAAAAAGGAATGAGATCATGTCCTTTGCAGAGACATGGATGAAGCTGGATGCCATCATTCTCAGCAAACTAACACAGAAACATAAAGACAAACACTGAATGTTTTCACTCATAACTGGGAGCTGAACAATGAGAACACACGTACACAGAGAGGAGAACAACACAAACCAGGGGCTGTTGCAGGGGCTCAGGGAAGGAGAGCATCAGGAAAAACAGCTAATGTGTGCAGGGCTTAATACCTAGGTAACGTGTTGATAGGTACAGCAAACCACCATGGCACACGTTTACCTATGTAACAAATCTGCGCATTCTGCACATGTATCCTGGAACTAAATAAAAGAAAAGAAAACTCATTGGATGCTTGCATAGTGTTATAAGATCTATCTATAAAGTTGTTTGTTTTTGAAAAGGATCACACAATTGGATCCACTGTATTTCATGAAAAGAATGCCAAAGGAAATAATAGTATGGCTAACTCCACAAATATAGCACTTGGTGAATTAGCTAGTGTATTTAAAAATCCTATGAGCTGGAGCAAGATGGCCGAATAGGAGCAGCTCCAGTCTTCAACTCCCAGCGCCAGCGACACAGAAGACCGGTGATTTCGGCATTTTCAACTGAGGTACTGGGTTCATCTCACTGGGGAGTGCCGGACGATCGGTACTGGTCAGCTGCTGCAGCCCGACCAGCGAGAGCTGAAGCAGGGCGAGGCATTGCCTCACCTGAGAAGCGCAAGGGGGAAGGGAATCCCTTTTCCTAGCCAGGGGAACTGAGACACACAACACCTGGAGAATCGGGTAACTCCCACCCCAATACTGCGCTTTGAGCAAACAGGCACACCAGGAGATCATATCCCACACCTGGCCGGGAGGGTCCCACACCCACGGAGCCTCCCTCATTGCTATCACAGCAGTCTGTGATCTACCGGCAAGGCAGTAGCGAGGCTGGGGGAGGGGCGCCCGCCATTGCTGAGGCTTAAGTAGGTAAACAAAGCTGCTGGGAAGCTCGAACTGGGTGGAGCTCACAGCAGCTCAAGGAAACCTGCCTGTCTCTGTAGACTCCACCTCTGGGGGCAGGGCACAGAAAACAATAACAAAGCAGCAGACACCTCTGCAGACGCAAACGACTCTGTCTGA